>NC_058103.1:80547500-80852500 GCF_020171115.1 Neogale vison | reverse complement strand
AATAAGTATGTGGAAAGTAGAGACAAACGTAAAGGGACAGAAGTAGACTGGAAATAAATGTAAAATTTTTCAGTACATTTGGAATTACCTCCTGACGATGTTGTTCATTGAGCATAATCAAAAACATGTAGTGAAGAGTCAACTTTGGTTTGTAAATCCAGTCCTGGAAAATGAAAAATCTTCTCTAATGGCTCAAAAGAGTTTGTTTCTTATTCTTTCTCAGACTTTTAATCAGTCATCACAACTCTGCACCCATTATCAGAAATACACAGGTTATAAGATGCTACAGATTCTACCAGTTTGTTGGAATTAACCCTTTCAGTGTTTAACTAAAGATGCAAAACACTGGCAGAACATGCAATACATTTTTTTGAACTTAAGACTTTAAAAAGTGAGAAAAGATTTGAACAAACACTTCACCAAGGAAGATATATAAATGGCCCATAAACACATGAAAAGATGAGTGACATTCACCTAAATATAGCTAAAACTATAATAAGATGCCACTATATATATACTAAATTGACTAAAACTTAAACATTAAATAAAACTGAAAACACCAAGTGCTAATGAGGATTTGGAGCAACAGAACTCTTCTGCTTTGCTGGTGGGGACAAAAAATGATGGAGTCACTCTGGAAAACTACTTGGCAGTTCCTTGTAACTTTCAACATATACTTATATACAATCTGGAAATTCCTCTCGTAAGAATTTACCCCAAAAAGGGAGGTGGGAAGAAGCCCATGTAAACACCAATATGCAAATATGAATAGTATCATTATTCACAATGCCCTAAAATAGGAAACAACCTAAAATGTACATCAGCTAGTGATAAGTTATAATATATACAAAACTAATACATTAGCAATTTCATTTTTTAAATGTTTTTTAAGATTTTATTTATTTGAAAGAGAGAGAGAGAGATAAGGAGTAGGGGTGAAGGAGCAGAGGGAGAAGCAGACTCCCCACTGATCCGGAAGCCCAGTGTAGGACTCTATCCCAGGACCTTGGGATCATGACTTGAGCTGAAGGCAGACACTTAACCAAATGAGCCACCCAAGCGCCCCTAATATTAGCAATTTCAAAAGGACAAATTTCAAATCTATGCAAAAACATAAATTAATCTCCCAAAAGACACAAAGGATAACTGTTTCATTCCATGATAGGATATTCTGGAAAAGGTGAAACTATAGAGACAAATCAGATCAATGGTTGCCAGGGCCTATAGGTAGGGGATAGGGATTTAGTACAAAGGAACATGAAGGAATTCATTGGGATGACGGAAATATTCTATATATTAATTTTCATGGTAGCTACATATTAGATATATTTGTCAATAATCACAGAAACGATATACCTAAAAACAAAGAAATTTTAATGAATGTAGATAATTCATTAATAAATAAGATTTTTAAAAATTTATGATGATGGTCTTATGATCTACTTCATGGCAATTATTTGAAAATGTAGAATAGATAAATCTAAGAAAAAGAGTACTAAAATAGATATAAGAAAAATAGAAAATCTGTGTAACCTGATATATATTAATAAAATTAAATATTTGTTATATTCAATTTTGGAATACTCCAAGCTAGAATTCATCTGCAACTTTAAAAAAATTTTAAAGAAAGTAATAATAATTCCAGACTAACATTTACAGAGAACATAAACTGCAGAAAGCCATTCCAACATATTTTATGAAGCCAACATTATCTGGATAGAATATCTGATGAGATACTAGAGGAAAGAAAAGCACAATCTAGTCTTATGAAGGCAAAACTCCTACACAAATATTTGCAAAACAAATCCAGTAACATATAAAAAATTTAATGTAGCCTAAAAGATTTCTCTTTATTCTAGAAATGTAAGGTTGTTTTAATACCAATAAGTAAACTTGGATCTTTATCATTGTACTGTAGTTATGGGGAGATGTCCCTGTTCTCAGGAAATCGAGCTGATTAATTTAGAGATGAAAGGGCAAATATGGCAAATTACTCTTAAATGATTCAGAAAGAAAGAGAGGGAGGGAGAATCAAGTACAAATGGGCAAAATATAAACATCTGGCAAATCTGAATGTATTTTTTGTGCCTTTTTAAAAGTTTTTGGAGCGCCTGGGTGGCTCAGTGGGTTAAGGCCTCTACCTTCGGCTCAGGTCATGATCCCAGGGTCCTGGAATCAAGCCCCACATCGGGCTCTCTCCTAGGCAGGGAGCCTGCTTCCTTCTCTCTCTCTGCCTGCCTCTCTGCCTACTTGAGATCTCTGTCTGTCAAATAAATAAATAAAATCTTTAAAAAAAAAAGTTTTTACTTCAATTCCAGTTAACATACAATGTAATATTAGTTTCAGGAGTACAATATAGTGATTCAACACTTCCATACAACACCCAGTGCTCATCACAAGTGCCCTCCTTAATCCCCATCACCTATTTAGCCCATCCCTCCATCCCCCTCCCTCCTGTAACCCTCAGTTTCTTCTCTATAGTTAAGAGTCTGTTTCTCGGTTTGCCTCTCTCTCTTTTTTCCCCCTTTGCTCATTTTTTTTTTCTTTCTTAAATTCCACACATGAGTGAGGTCATATGGTATTTGTCTTTCTCTGACTGACTTATCTCACCTACTAGCATTATACTCTCTAGCTCCATCCATGTCATTACAAATGCCAAGATTTCATTCTTTTTATGGCTAAGTAACATTCTATTGTATATATACACCACCTCTTCTTTATCCGTTCATCAATCAATAAACACTTGGGTTGTTTCCATAATTTAGCTACTACAGATAATGCTGCTATAAATACTGGAGTACATGTATGCCTTTGAATTAGTGTTTTGTATTTTTCTTGCAACTTTCCTGTTAGTTTGTAATCTTACCCCCCTGCCCCATGAATCTGCCAAAAGTACATTTAAAAACCAATCAAAATAACCCACCAGTGAATGAAAAGACAAAACAGATGATTTCCTGAAATCTATGAAGAATGGTACAGTATGGACTACAAATCAAACCAATTTAAGTAAAACCTCTGAGAACTATAGAAGGCAACTACTTCTAATTTGCTAAAACCATCTTCAAAAATATGAGGAAAAAAAAATGAAGCAAAAATCCTTTTTAATGTGAAATGTTAAAATGTTTCCCTCCAAGGTAAAAGTGAGGGGGAAAAAAATTGACCTTCTTAGATTACTTTCATCATTTCTAATCAATTTCATCCTACTTTATTTATGGCTAGTGTAATAAAGCAAGGAGAAAAGAGTAATGGTAAGAAAGGGTAAGAAGCCACTCTCATTTTCTGACTAAATGTTTATTTCCAAGTAATGGCCAAGAGAATTTTCTACTAAATTATTAGAAATAATAGAGCTTAGTGTGGTTTCTGATATAAAGTCAAAATTTAAAAACTGTATTATTTATACAACAAATAGAAGATTAAAATATAAAAATGATATCACTTAGATAATCAAAACATCAAGTACCTTGAAATAAATCTAACCAAATATATGTAAAACCTCTACAAAACTATATAGCATTATTGAGTAAAATTGAACCAAACCTAAATAGAGATAAAATATGTATATAGATTTAAAATTCAAATTTATAAATGTATTCAGTTCCCTAATCTATTGATTACAAGAGTAAACACAGTTCAGTAAGCTTATTTATTTTCAAAAATTGACACAACTCTAAAATTTCGATGAAAATGCTAAAGGCTAAGAATAGCTCACATCTTTAAAAAGAATAAAGTACTTCTAGTACCAGATATCAATGCCTATTATACAAACTATCATAATAAAGAAAGTGAAGGATTATTGCAAGAGTAGATGGCCAATATAACAGAACAGAGTCCTGAAAATGAATAACCTGATTTATGACTAAATGGACAAGGCAGTCTAGGAGGGATGATCTTTTCAATAAATGGCACTTAGCAACTGAGTATTCATAAGAAAAAACAAACCCAGACTCTTACCTCACATCATTCCCCAAAGCCATTTTCATTTATCATAGATCTAAATAAAAAAAGTAAAGCAATAATAATTTTAGAAGGTAACATAGAAGAGTATCTTCAGGGCCTAGGCAGGCAAAGATTTTTTAAGGAGGACATAATAAAAATTAATAATTTGAACTATACTAAAATTAAGTATTACAGTCTCTAAAAAAGGGTCAGTAAGAGTTCAACAGCTAGCCAAAAGTCTAAAAAAAAAAGATTATCTGTAAGTCATGCAACTGAAAAATGGCTTACATGCATTATGAACAAAAATTACAATAGCAGAGGAAACCCTATAGAAAAAATGGGTGTGTTTTGAAAAAAGCAGCTTATAAAACAGGCTATACAAATACCAAATAAACATTTGAAAAGGTACTCAACTTCATAGTCCCCAATTGTATTAATGATAATTAAATCCACCATGAGAAACCACTACACGTCCACCAAAACAGATAAAAATTTTTAATAAATAAAAATTGCTGGTAAGGCTTTGGAGCAACTGGAAACTTCTTATTAAATGCTTTTTGGAGGGAACTGGAGGCAACTACAACAACCATTTTGGAAAAGGGAGTCACATTACTACTATATTTGAACAAATGTTTACTGTATGACTTAGAAATCTAGTTTCTATGTCTCCGTATTTCTATTCAGCAGACATATGTATACATATGTCTTAATAGAAAACTTTATGAATATTTAGGGACGCCTAGATGGCTCAGTTGGTTGGACGACTGCCTTCAGCTCAGGTCATGATCCTAGAGTCCCAGAATCAAGTCCTGCATTGGGCTCCCAGCTCCATGGGGAATCTGCTTCTCTCTCTGACCTTCTTCTCACTCATGCTCTCTCTCACTGTCTCTCTCAAATAAATAAATAAAATCTTTAAAAAAAAAGAGAAAACTTTATGAATGTTCACAAAAAGATTTTCTGGGAAAAAAATTTTATTGTTATTAGTTTATTATTTATTTTTATTATAAGTAATATCTGTATTACTTATAATAGCCCTAAGTTGAACACAATGTTTAGCAAGACAGGAAAGAATAGTTGTATATGAATAGAAAAAACTAATAATGTACTATATATTGGCTAATTGAACATAATAGAAGCAGGCAAGTGAAAAGAAACAAAGAAAGGAAAGGGAGAAAGGGAGGTAGAAAGTAAGAAGACTCCTATGCATCTATCAAAATAAGTATGATAGAGACACACAAAATGATGTACATGAATTTCAATCATAATTTTGGGCAAGAGGAGCATATACAAACAAAAATATTCTGTATTAATATATTTATGTAAAATGTTAAGTTTTAAGTTATTCTATACCATTAAAAGTCAGGATAATGAGTACATTTTGGGAGAAAGTTAAGGATAGTGATGGGATGGGGCTTAAGGAGCATTTTAGGTCATATTTATTGTCTATTTCTTAAGCTGGTATGGTAGTTTCACTGTTGCATTCATTCCATTCTATCCATTGAGTTGTATACATATGATTCATACAATTTGATGTATACTATATTGGAATGAAAAGTTTAAAAAATAGAAACATTAAAATAAAATGCTACCATTTGTTTAGTGGAGAAACAGCATTATGTCAAAAGAACCAAACACATATCTTGAAGAATTTCCCACTAACCAATTTTGTGACAGTTTCAGCATCAAAAAGAAAAATGATTGCAGTGTGTTAGAATACACTCGATCAATAAAAATTCAATAGTCCAAAATGATTTCCAAAAAAGGAAAAAAAAAAGTCAGGAAAAAACTCACCTGTGACTCTTCACACTTTGAAGAAGCTATTAAAACAAACTCCTTACTAAGTCTCTTACTCTGAAATTTGATAACTAAAGGTAAAGATTTAACTATTTATATTGCCTTTTCAATAAAAACTGTATTTCAGGACAACCAACAGCTCCAGTTGATGAATGAAATTTCTACTCTTCAGATATTTCCATCAACAGCTAATATAGAAAAGAAATAATCTTAGCTAGTAAAAAATAATTTTGAAAACCCTAAATGAAATCATCAATTCAAACAATTGTTAAAATCCATTAAATGCTTTATAGGACAGTAGGCAATATATAGTTTCATACTCACAAGGGGAACAATCCAACTGACTAAAAGGATCAGATATCATGTAAACCAGTGATCAATCTTAATCATCACTAACAATGATGCCAATACACGTTTTCTGACGTGTATTTTCTGATGTGATCCACTATCAAATATAATATCACCTAAGATCTACTTCAGTCAAGCATGTTTTCATAACTTGAAAACAATGAGGCTTAAGATGCAACTATAGATACAGATATTAAATGAAGTGATTCCACAAGAAAACAATCAGACAAGTCCAGAAAACAAGGTATTTTGTAGATCAGTTGGTCCCCTTCCTTCAGCAACTCAGCGTCATAAAAAGGGGGTTAGTTCTAGAATAAAAGAAATTTAAGGGACATGACAATCAGAGTATGGGGTACTTCAGTGATACTGGTTTGAAGAAATTAGTTCTAAATAACATTTTTACTTAACTGAAGGATTCTAAATACAGTCTGCATATTATATGTAATGAAATATACAAATATATAAATGTGAAGATTGCTGACTGAAAGAGCAGGATACAAAACAATAACACAGGAAGTTTGCATTTGATAAAAAAATAAGATGTAAGGCTAGAAGAAAATGTATTAATGGTGATCTCTAGGTGGAAGGAATATTTTAGCTCATTTTTTCTTCTAATTTTGTATTTTTAAATTTTGCTACAATACATACATACTGCTTTTGTAATAATAAGTAATTTTTAAATGAGGCCAAACTTCTGTATAGAAAATTGCCATATATGTGCACATAAAAATAGGTAATATATAGAGATCTATTTCAACTAACAACTGGGCATTACCCAGACAATACAGATGGCCTGTCTTACCTTACTTTCAACATTTAATTATAAAATCCTAACCTTATTAGTGGCTATTAGCAAAATAGGTATGTTTGCTGAACCAGGAAAAGTTATATGGTACCACTGCTTACTTATTTTCTAAGTTTGGTATCTGTACAGAATTTTAAAATTATATATTATTAACTTTTATATATATTTGGATATTTTGATTATTTTAATACAAAAATGCACAATGTTTATCCAACAAAATATAAAATAATCATAAACAAAATAACAAATAAGAGTTATTCCTCATCCTTTCAAAGGATAAATTCATTGTTACATTTTTTAATTCTTTACTTGCATGCTTAATTTATAAATCCTAAAATTTTCTTTTTATGTTAAATTAAGTATTTAAAGTAACTAGTCTCTGAGTGCTACTACAGCTGTATTCAATTTTTATTTTTTTTAAGATTTTCTTTATTTAGTTGACAGACAGAGATCACAAGTAGGCAGAGAGGCAGGCGGGGGGGGGAGGGAAGCAGGCTCCATGCTGAGCAGAGAGCCCGATGCGGGACTCGATCCCAGGACCCTGAGATCATGACCAGAGCCGAAGGCAGAGGCTTAACCCACTGAGCCACCCAGGTACCCCACTATATTCAATGTTTAAGAGTATAGTACTTCATTGTTATTTTCTACTTACACCAAAATTTTAATTTTGATTTGTTCTTTGTCCCAAGGACAAGACTGAGCGATGTTATAAAATGTGGTATACATTTTCTGCTTATAGTTATTATTATTAATTTCTACTTTTATTACATTGTTCTCTTAGGCTAAGATCTACAATGCTTTTCCTTTTTCAAATATCCTGAGGTTTTCCCTGAGGCCCAACACTTTGTCCACTTTAGCCTATTCCATGAGAATTTGAATGAATATCCACATATTACTTCTCTACAATTAGTTACATCCTCTTTAATCTTACTTACATTTTGCCCATTGGATCTTTCATCAGCTAAGGAAAGAGCACAAAAAATTTTTCTCTTAAAAATATGTTTCTACTTGGGCCACCTGGGTTGCTCAGTTGGTTAAGCATTTGACTCTTGATTTCGGCTCAGGTCATAATCTCAGAATCCTGAGATTGAGTCCTGCATCAGACTCCATGCTCACGGGGGATCCTGCGTGAGGATTCTCTCTCTCCTTCTCCCTTTTCCCTTTCCCCCTCTCACGTGCATGCACACACTTTCTCTAAAATAAATAAATAAGGGCACCTGGGTGACTCAGTCAGCTAAGCATTTGCCTTCGGCTCACGATCCCAGGGTCCTGGGATCGAGCCATACATCAGGCTCCCTGCTCAGTGGAGAGCCTGCTTCCCCCTTTTCTCCCTGCTTGTGCTCTCTGCTGATCTCTCTCTCTCTCCCAAATGAATAAAAAAAATCTTTTGAAAAAAGAAATAAAATAATCTTTCTCCCCATTTTATTTTTCAGTGTTCCAAAATTCATTGTTTATGTGCCACACCCAGGGCTCCATGCAATACATTAAAAAATAAATTAAAATGTTTCTACTTGATGAAGTTCTTGTTTTATTAATTTTGTAATCATGGCATTTAATAAACTAATACTTATTAGGTATTTATGTATATTATCCTCTTTATTAATATATAGTGTCTTTGTCCTATTTAGATTTTTTACCAACAACAAATTGAATTTATTTTATATTAATCAATATTGTGATCCATGGTTTTTCCTTAGTTTTCATTTGCCTTTCATACCTTAGCCCAAAGTTTATTTTCAAGTTTATTTTTATTAGATGTATTTCTTTTATACCATAAATCACTGGCATTGTTACTAGATAAAATCTGGAAGGAATCATGATTTGTCTCAGAGGATCAAATGTAGAGAACTTAATAAAGAACCTGTTTACAAAGACATAGCTAGGGTTAAAAATAATAATAAGAAAAAGAGATGCACAGAAACAAAGAGACAAACCAACTAGAGTTTGCTTCTTGGAACACAAAAAGGAGCAGCAAAGGTGGGAGAAGGGCTCTGAATAGAAGAAACAGGATGATCAACACATATGAGTATTTTCTTTAATTGTTAAAATTAACATTTTCTATATATAAATGTTATATACAGTAGTGAAGATATGTTAAGTTTGAGTTTTGTCTTCTTGTGTAATAATCTCTGTTTTGAATGGTTCCATTTTCTTAACATGTCCCTATATTTCTGTGTATATACATTTGTGTTTGCTCCATCAGAAAACAAACACAAATGTGTATGTATGTGTATGTCTATGTATGTGTATGTATTAGTTTTGAAGGTTATTTCCAGAAAAAATGAAAACTGACTTTTAAGTTTGAAAATATGTGTAAGGTAGAGATGCACCAAATTAAACATTTGGCCATATGCTGAAAGGCTGAGTGTCAAACTCATTATTCACCTGAAGCTAAATATTACCATCATAGAACGAATCTGAACTTTTATCACAATTCAGTTGTGACTGGAATTTTGTTATTGACATTTTAAAGCAGACACTTAACAACTGAGTCACCCTGGTGCCCCTACTATTGAAATTTTAAACCATAATTTTAAAGCTTGATATTATAGTATAGGACAGTAACTTCTTAGCACTGTCAGCTGCTAGAGTGCTCCTCTGAGCAACATAGCATAGGTAGCTGCTAACGTAGCTACCTGCCCCAACATCATATTTATGATGATCTCCCCACCAAAATTATCACACTTTCTCTCTCTCTAATATTAAAGAGCTAAGGTACATATTTGAAAATTCTGGATCCTGAAAATGTGGTTGATAGTGACAACGTATCTTCAATGCGACAATCCCACCAACCAAAGTTTTGTGCTCGCTTTTGCACACTGACCATATTTTCAGAAGCAGAATTAGGACTGTTGGTATGAGATACATCTTTTAGTTTTATATTTGCCTGCCCTAGTTCCTCTGTAAAATCACTTGAGAATATTTGTCTAGAAGTCTTAGCTTTTAAAATGTGGCAGTGGAACAATGAAATCGGCTTTCAAGATAGAACAACTATGTCTAACTTTTCAGCTGCATCCCAACTTTCATCATGCACACTGATTTTAGCAGCTTTCCCAGTTTAAGATGACAAAAAGGTAGGTATCTCACAAGAAAATATGTGCATTCTAAGGAAATATTTTATTGGTTATTTCCTCAGAAAATTTTGACAAACAAATTTCTTTGTAAACAATCACTGGATGTCAGTAAGTCCTGTTATGCAAAGCATTGCTAGTAAGGTTTGTTCCAAACATTTTAACATATAATTGTCACGGATTTATCTTGTATAGGTTCATGTTAAAGCAGTTCTGAAATGTATGCATGTCACATAGTATGTCTTTAGCTAAGATTTTAAGATTTCACATAGACAAATCAATATTTGAAAGTAAATATTCATATATGTATAATAAACCTGAAGGCCATTGTGATCCTTGATTGCATCCAAGTTTAAGGATGCCAGAAATGATGGTAGAGTAAGTTTGTCTGATCTGGTCTACCAAAGTCTAAGGCTAAATCTGAAGGTAGTAAATGGTGATTTTGTCCAATACAGTGGGTAAAGTAAAAAACTAGTGCGTTCTTTAGGTGTATGTACACATGTGTGCTCATATGAGAGCATATCTGTGCTCATATGAGAAAGGAACTTTCCAGGGCCCTGGGAAAGCAGTAGCAAGCATAGCCTGCTCAGAAGTACGTGGGCACTGACTCTGTCTTCACAAACCTGGAGATACTGGTTCATGAGCTAATTCTACATCTCAGAGAAAGATTACAGATTTATAATAAACAACAATAAATTAGATAAGGTATTGTTAAAAGCTTACTGCTTATGAGAAAAATCTCAAAATTATGGCATCATGGATGGTCTAAAGAATACATTAATTTCCTCCACAGAGTAGGAAAGGGGGTGCATTCCTCTTTTGTGAATTTGGATCCTTGTTCCAAATTGGAATTTTGGCATACTTCTGGAACTTAAGAGAAAACCACAATCAACCGGAATTCAGCCTTTCTATCCAGCCAAGAGTTTACTTCATTCACCCAATTAAACTGTGGATCCTCTATAATACCATATTCCTAATCTCTTTCAGTCTGTATTTTCTCCATAATGTCTAATTCCAACTCATCAGCTGTTGATTTACAGTGAAAGCCATTTTTAAGATTACAGAATTAATTTTTTTCCCAATTTATTTATTTTCAGAAAAACAGTATTCATTATTTTTTCACCACACCCAGTGCTCCATGCAAGCTGTGCCCTCTATAATACCCACCACCTGGTACCCCAACCTCCCACCCCCCCGCCACTTCAAACACCTCAGACTGTTTTTCAGAGTCCATAGTCTCTCATGGTTCACCTCCCCTTCCAATTTACCCAAATTCCCTACTCCTCTCTAACGCCCCTTGTCCTCCATGCTATTGGTTATGCTCCACAAATGAGTGAAACCATATGATAATTGACTCTCTCTGCTTGACTTATTTCACTCAGCATAATCTCTTCCAGTCCCGTCCATGTTGCTACAAAAGTTGGATATTCGTCCTTTCTGATGGAGGCATAATACTCCATAGTGTATATGGACCACATCTTCCTTATCCATTCATCCGTTGAAGGGCATCTTGGTTCTTTCCATAGTTTGGCGACTGTGGCCATTGCTGCTATAAACATTGGGGATTAATTTTTAAAATGTATTCTTTAACTTCACATACTCATAAAATCCATCTTTACCTCTGTATTTTATCGTTTATTCACCTAGACCAGTGGTCAGGAAAAAGATGGAGCATTCACTGCCCCTCTTATTTCCCTTTGTTCACTAGTCAAAGCAACATAAGAGAACAACAGGATCGAAGGAAGAGGGCAGATAATTGGAAAATATTATATACTACCCACCTCTTGAAAAGGTAGTGTAATGTCTACAGGAAGATGCCGCTCCTAGGCTTTCATCTGTAAATCATAACTACTCTCACCCTTCCAGTTACCAGAGGGAAAATTCCTTTATTTATGTTGTTATGTTGTTTATCTTGGAAAGAAAAAGTAAGAACTTTGTAATAACACCTAAGATAATAGTCTCACAGTAATCTATGAGATCACATAGAACAGTGAGTTTTATAGTTTTAGATTCCTTAAAAGACTAGGCTACAACAACTATGGAATATTTGATGTAAGGAGTAAAAACTAGGTAATATGAAGAGCAAATAAGGTTGATGTTTAGCTTGTAAGAAAGAAACATAAACATCTGAAAGCTTGTCATTAGATAACCACAGAGACAAATTTTATGCTGCAATAATGGGAAAAGAAAGAAATAATGGATAAGAGTTTTAGGATTGCAAATTTGAACAACTATAAGGAATTAATGATAACAATTAGATATTGATTGTTTTAAGGGACTAAAGATGTAAACAGAAGGGTTGTAAAGGTTTGGTGTTAGAGATGCTCTAGAGGACATTTTGGCATCAAATGGGGAGTTAGACGAATAAAGCTTTACTGACTTCTCATTTCTGATGTTCTGTAATTATACTGATGTTTAAAGTTCAGAGTATTCTTTTGTTGTTGGTTGGGCTAATAGGAGTGAAGGCAATGCATAATGAAGGTAGTAAAGTAATGATTACTAGATTTGGAGTTGGAAACTTGGGGCTTGAAATTCAGTTTTATCACTGAGTCTAGTAATTTGTACTTAAAAAAACTAACTTATGTGGGTCTTAGTTCTCTCATTAAGAATAATGATAATTATATTCTCTATCTCACAAAAAAATGTGAATTAAATTAGCACATATTTAACAGAGCAACCCTTCAAAGTGACCTCATATGTGCAATATTGTGTTAACAAACAGAGACTAAAACCTGAGAAAAAGGAAGTTGGAGCCTAAACTTTGACCAGGGTTTGTGGCACATACGGGATAGCTATAATTCAACATGGTAAATACTATAATAGAGGTGAATTTTTAAAAGTATCTTATGAAAAAAGAAAGTTTGAAAAGTTGGCTTAACTTGGGAGATGAGTTAGGGAGGAAAAAATGCAGAGGTACCATAAATCCCACAAAATAAACAGAATTCAGGCAGTATGCAAAGGATATACCAGAAATATTCAGCATGAGCAAACGCATAGTGATGAATAAAAGTCTTCCCTAAGCTTCCTCCAAAAAAAATAATAAAATGTAAGCCCTACCTGGTGAACAGCAAATAGTAAAGGCTGACTTGATTACATATTTTAAAATATTTAGCCTAGTGCATGTCAGATTCCTGGTTCTGATCATAATAAAGTAATAGACTTCAGGCTTATTCTCTGCAATAAACTGAACAAAATATATGATACAACAGGTTCTAAGCACTATGATACAAGCAGTTTAGAGAGGCGCCTAGATGGCTCAGTTGTTAAGTGACTGCCTTCAGCTCAGGTCATGATCCCAGGGTCCTGGGATCGAGCCCCACATCGGGCTCTCTGCTCAGCAGGGAGCCTGCTTCCTCCTCTCTCTCTGCCTGCTGCTCTGCCTACTTGTGATCTCTGTCAAATAAATAAATAAATAAATCTTTAAAAAAAAAAAAACCCAATCTGATCTTAAAATCTCTCAGTAAATGAGAAATATAAATCTAACTGAAAAAGAAACTGTTCCTTGAGTCATTATTCAAGAAACACTAATTTAAACAAGGTATCTTCAAATTCTTTAACAGAGAAATATTTTTTTATTGTTAAAGCATTAAATAGTGGCTTACTCACTCCATGATTACAACAAACCCCAATGGACAAGTCTGCTATTTATCATTTCTTAAAAGGGTAAATAAAAATTATAGGAGGATGTCTGAATTTATTGGTTTTAATAATGTGTTTGTTCTAAACTGATGTAATTTAAACACAATCAGTTGAAAAGATATATTTTATAGTATTGACTTGCCTATTCACCTAAGAATATTCATAATAAGCCTAATACAGAGAAAACCATAAACTCTCTGATGTTACGGTTTTTTATTGTAAAGCAAAGATTCTAACACATTTGCCCTTAAATTTTAATTCTCTTTCTCTATAGATTTTATTTATTTGTTGTAGAATATGCACACATGTGCATGCACGTACACAAACACACACACTCAGGAGCAACCAGGGGCGGGGTGGGGGTTGGGTAGGGTCATATAGGAGGAAAGAGAAGGACAAGCATACTACACTGACCATGGAGACAGAGGCAGGGTTGGATCATCTCAACCAGGGATCACGACCCCAGCAGAAATGGAATCAGATGCTCAATTCACTGAGCCACCAGGGAACCCCTAAATCTTAATTCTTTTTTTTTTAAAAGATTTTATTTATTTATTTGACAGAGAAAGATTACAAGTAGGCAGAGAGGCAGGCAGAGAGAGAGAGGAGGAAGCAGGCTCCCCGCCGAGCAGAGAGCCCAATGCGGGACTCGATCCCAGGACCCTGAGATCATGACCCGAGCCGAAGGCAGCGGCTTAACCCACTGAGCCACCCAGGCGCACTAAATCTTAATTCTTAATTCAGATATCATTAATTGCTTTCTGTGAGTAATTTCTTTCCAGATAGCTGCTTTGTTTTTTTTAAATCAAACTTAAACAACAATGAGCAGTAAACTGTGTCATTTTTATAAGGTTGAGTTCCCTTTTCAGATATCTGAGAAGCAGTGTCAAATTTCATCTTCTGATATTAATTACAGTAATAGTTTGAAAAATCAGTTTTGTTCATTAAAATTTTAAACAAATGCTTGTGATTTGACAACAATTGAAAAACTGAGGCTTATATTTTGTTCCACAAATATTAGGAAGTGGTTTGCTCAAGTTCATTTTAGATGAATTCACAGATATTTTTATTATTTTATATAAGTAACTTTTTATAGCCCCTACGGAGCGAGAACAGGTTTAGAATAAAATCAAAAAGTTTTTTTTTCTCATTTTTCTTTCCAACAACTAAAAAACACATTGAGACTTTAGATTCAGCAATATAAAGTTTTGAAATCATAGGCACCATCATAACAATTAAATTGAACACTGAGGTTTATATCAGGAATCAGAGTTTAATAATCCTTTGGTTACTCCTTCCTCCTACGCTAAGGAACCAACAAACTCCTTCCTTTCATTATGCTTAAAAGCTGTTTTGAAACATAATTGGGCAAACTTCAAATGAAGAAACTCTATCACTGACTTCTATGTAACAAATGTGATTATACCAATAAAAGACACGTGTAGAAGCACTTCAGAAAAAACCCTCTTTTTTAGTTCTGTATTACAAAACTGAAAAATACACTATATGTACCATATAGTATATTAGTTCATTAGTATCAAATTGAGGAATAATGTGAAGCAGAAGAGTAGAAAAGAAAAATTTTCTTTTATTAGGTACAGGCTATAGACTAGACATGTGATAAGATTTTTTGTATATGGTATTTACTCACATGAACCTTATATACTGAAAATTATCCCCATTTTACAGGCAAGAAAATTGAGATTCAAACAAGTACAGTAATTCATCGAATGTCGGATATGTGGAATTTCTACCCTTATCTGAAAAATTACAGTGCCCGTTATCTGACTTTTTGAAAAAGGAACAAACTGTAGAAAAGAAAAAAAAAAATAGTGAAGCAAAGAATCTCCAAACTCTGTAATGTAGTCAGCAGCATACAGCTACCTTTCCAGAACTAACAACAAAAATATAGCCCTCTGCAAATCTCTCTCTCTCTCTTTTTTTTAAAGATTTTATTTATTTATTTGACAGACAGAGATCACAAGTAGGCAGAGAGGCAGGGAGAGACAGAGCTGGGGGAAGCAGGCTCCCTGCCAAGCAGAGAACCAGAAGCAGGGCTCGAACCCAGGACCCCGAGATCATGACCTGAGCCGAAGGCAGAGGCTTTAACCCATTAAAAGCTGCCCAGGCATCCCTGCACATATCTCTTACCAGTTCTTTGGAGTAAGCTATAAAGAAATGAAGAATGACAAGGTCTCATCTGTCTATTAATTGCTAAGTGGATATAAATGTGAAATTACTAGGTCGTGTGCAAGCCCTCATGTAGGGTGAAGCAGGCGAGATCTCTTCTTCAGGAACAAAACTTAAATGGTACCAAGAAACTCAGGTAATCAAGGTAGATAGTATCTTAATGCAATATTTCACATGACACTTTAAATAGACAAAATTACAGATAATATTACAGATTTTTCCTTTTGTTTCAGGTTCCCATATGATCTGTCAAGGAACTGTTACTGATCCTGTCAGTCACCTAAGACTATCTGCTAGAGATGAAAAATGCTGAGTGAAAGAATATATGATTATAAATTTCATATAATTATCATATTTAATGACCATGTTATGTTTTTACGTTCTAGCAAATTTGAAATAATGAATCTCTTAGAGAATCCTGTATCATAATCACTGATGGTGAGGCAGGAGTTCTTTTTTTTTTTTTTAAGATTTTATTTATTTATTTGATAGAGAGAGCGATCACAAGTAGGCAGAGAGGCAGGCAGAGAGAGAGGGGGAAGCAGGCTCCCTGCTGAGCAGAGAGCCCAATGCAGGGCTCGATCCCAGGACCCTGAGATCATGACCTAAGCCTAAAGCAGAGGTTTAAAAACTGAGCCACCGAGGTGCCCCGAGGCAGGAGTTCTTTTAAGATTGCCCTTGCTTGTGCAGGTAAATCTGATTATAATTCTTAATGACATGACTAGATAAATATAACCTGCTTATTTTTCTCTCAAAGCTATTTGTTATCTGAAAACTCTTCATTGACATATTCTCGTAACATTATACAAGGACTAGAACCAAAACTTGTAGAATGGCATGCAAGAAAATCCTGGTGACAGAACTGGAACACTGTTGATGCAAAATGATTTATTGTCAATGCTCATGACCGTAAGGTAAGTGATGATGAGTGGGTATGAGTGGATAAAGAGAAATGCAGATGACTCAGAGTCAAGAAGTAACAACTTTTAGATTGTTTATTCAAGAGAAATTTTAAAATTTACCTTTTTATATTTTTTATTAAAGTTCAATAAGCCAACATATAGTACATTATTAGTTTTTGATGTAGTGTTCAATGATTCATTAGTTGTATACAGTATGCACAGTAGTTGATATATAATTTAAAAATCTATGTTTGGGGCACCTGGGTGGCTCAGTGGGTTAAGCTGCTGCCTCTGGCATGGGTCATGATCTCAGGGTCCTGGGATTGAGCCTTGCATTGGGCTCTCTGCTCAGCAGGGAGACTGCTTCCCCCGCTCTCTACCTGACTCTCTGCCTACTTGCAATCTCTCTCTCTCTCTCTCTGTCAAATAAATAAAAAATAAATATTTTTTAAAAATCTATCTTTAAGGAAGTTTAAAGAATATAAAACAAAAATTCAATGTGATAAGCTTTGTATCATAGCTAATTACCAGCATTGCAGTCTTTGTTCTTAGTTCATAAAATAATAGTCTGTCTTATAACTAAAAACACCTTCCCTCCCTCTCTGCCTGCCTCTCTGCCCACTTGTGATCTCTGTCTGTTAAATGAATAAATAAAATCTTTTAAAAAATAAAAAATTTTAAAAAACAAAAACATCTTAAATTCAATAAAATATGGTATTGCCAAAATGCACTACAAATAAACTTTTTCTGTTAGTACTATGCAGGTATTTTCTCCTAATCTATATTGTATCATTAACTTTGTTTTTGATGGCTCTTGTAGTTCAAAGTAATTTTTCCTTAATGCATTCTAATGTACTTTTCCTTTAGTACTTATTTTTTAAACCAATTTATAATTTTTTTATTTTATTTTTTCAGTGTTCCAAAATTCATTTTTTATGCACCACACCCAGTATTCCATGCTTTAAGTACTTATTTTTATTACTTAAGCAGGTCTACTACTTCCTACATTACTAAAATAATCTGTATTTTCATTTTACACAATAGATTTTTAAGACAATAGAATACTATGCAGCCATCAAAAGAAATGAAATCTTGCCATTTGCAAAGACATGGATGGAACTAGAGGTATCATGCTAAGCAAAATAAGTCAATCAGATAAATAATTATCATATGATCTCTCTGATATGAGGAATTTGAGAGGCTGGGCAGGGGGATGTGGGGGGTAGGGAGGGAAAAAATGAAATAAGATGGGATCAGGAGGGAAACAAACCTTAAGACACTCTTAATCTCAGCAAACAAACTGAGGGTTGCTGGGGGTGGGGGATGGGCGGTAGGGATAGGATGGCTAGGTTATGGACATTGGGAAGGGTCTGTGCTATGGTGAGTACTGTGAATTGTGTAAGCCTGATGATTCACAGACCTGTACCCCTGAAACAAATAATACATTATATGTTAATTTAAAAAAAGAAAAGATGTATTTATTTGAGAGAGAGTGGTCACACATATGCACACACACATACACACACACACACACACACGGGGTAGGAGCAGAAGGAGCTGGAGTCTTAAGCAGACTTAAGCAGTCTTAAGCAGACTCCTTGCTGAGCGCAGAGCCTGTTTGCAGGGCTTGATCTCATAACCCTGAGATCAGACCTGAGCCAAAACCAAAAGGTGGACGCCCAACTGACTGTGCTACCCAGGCACCCTATACATTAATAACTTTTATCTTAGTCTTTAAAATACATCTAGAGGGGTGCCTGGGTGGCTCGGTGGGTTAAAGCCTCTGCCTTCGGCTCAGATCATGATCCCAGGGGTCTGGGACTGAGCCCCAAATCAGGCGCTGTGCTCAGTGAGGAGCCTGCTTCCTCCTCTCTCTCTCTCTGCCTGCCTCTCTGCCTACTTGTAATCTCCCTCTCTCTGTAAAATAAATAAATAAAATATTTTTAAAAAAATAAAATAAAATAAATCTAGAATTTATTTTGGTATATTTTTAATGTAGATTTTACTCATTGTGGAATTCCAGAAACAAAACAAATGAACATAGGGAAGAAAAAAGAGAGAGAGGTAAACCAAAAAACAGACTCTTAACTATATAGAACAAACTAAGGGTTTCTGGAGGGGAAGAGAGCAGGGGAAATGGGTTAAATGGGTGATGGGGATTAAGGAGGGCACTTGCTGGGATGAGCACTGGGTGTTCTATGTAAGTGATGAATCACTGAATCCTACACCTGAAACCAATATTACACTTTACATTAACAAATCGGAATTGAAATAAAAACTTGAAAAAATGCAACCTTCCAAATCAGCCTCTTTATCAGTATAATTAATATGGTCGTGAAGTTTTAGTTTCTTCAGTATCAGTAAATATAGTACCTTTTTCTATTTTAAGATTTTCTTCTGATTTTTCCTTAAACTTGCTAAAATTATGTTCTTCATCTTGTCAAATATCACATTTTGAAAATATGAATCAGCTCTCCTTACTTCTACACATAATACATACATATGTATTTAATATACATTTAATTGTAGACCTAAGGCTACAACCAACTAAGGGGCTAGGGTGAGAGAATAATATTATGTGCTGCTTACTTGACAAAGTAGAAATAGTTCACCAGAAATAAGTAGATAGGGACAGGAAATAACCCCATCTCCAAATTGTGTGTACTAGGTGCCTCTCTAGACTCATTTTGATATATCAAACAAACATGAAAAGCTGATCATTATTCATTAGGGAAATTCAAATTAAACTATAAAGAGATACCACTGTACATATGCCAGATTCTCTAACATTAAGAATACTAACAATAACAATTACTAACGAAGACAGAGACACAAATGGCTAACAGACACATGAAAAAATGTTCATCATCACTAGCCATTAGGGAGATTCAAATTAAAACCATATTAAGATACCACCTTACACCAGTTAGAATGGCCAAAATTACCAAGACAATAAACAACATGTGTTGGAGAGGAAGTGGAGAAAGGAGAACCCTCTTACACTGTTGGTGGGAATGCAAGTTGGGGCAGCCACTTCGGAAAACAGTGTGGAGATTCTTTAAGAAATTAAAAATAGAGCTTCCCTATGACCTTGCAATTGCACTACTGGGTATTTACCCCAAAGATACAGAGGTCGTGAAAAGAAGGGCCATCTGTACCCCAATGTTTATAGCAGCAATGGCCACAGTCACCAAACTGTGGAAAGAACCAAGATGCCCTTCCATGGACGAATGGATAAGGAAGATGTGGTCCATATATACTATGGAGTACTATGCCTCCCTCAGAAAGGATGAATACCCAACTTTTGTATCAGCATGGATGGGACTGGAAGAGGGTATGCTGAGTGAAATAAGTCAAGCAGAGAGAGTCCATTATCATATGGTTTCACTTATTTGTGGAGCATAAGGAATGATACGGAGGACATGGGAAGACAAAGGGGAAAGGGAGTTGGGGGAAATTGGAGGGGGAGATAAACCATGAGAGACTATGGACGCTGAGAAACAATCTGAGGGTTTTGGAGGGGAGGGAGGTGGGAGATTGGATAAGCCTGGTGGTGGGTATTATGGAGGGTACATATTGCATGGAGCACTGGGTGTGGTGCATAAACAATGAATTCTGGAACACAGAAATTTTAAAAATAAATAAAAATTTTTAAAAAAAGAATTCTCATACATTGCTGGAGAGAAAAATAAATGGGTAAAGCTACCTGTTTACACATTTACACTGTGAGATGTGTGCAAGAATGTTCACAGCAGCATTATGTATAAAAAGAAAAAAAAAGTAGAATGAATATTAAAACAGTATATTGAACACTATACAGCAATGAAAAGAACAAATGAGAACTATATGTCCCAACACTGATCAATCTCACATGCATAATGTTAAACAAACAAGAAGAGTCTGTATTAGTTTCCTCTGGCTATTCTAACAAATTAACACAAATTCAGCGACTTGGAACAACAGAAATTTATTCCCTCACAATTCAAGAAGCCATAATTCCAATGTCAATTTCCCTAGTCCAGTTTCACAGAACTGCACTCCATCTGAAGATTCTCAAAGATAACATGTTCGTTGGCTCTTCCAGACTCTGAAGATGTATCCTTTGGTTCATGGCCCCCTTCTCCATTTTTGAAGCTGCAGTATCACATCTACAAATCTCTTCTTCCATTGTCACACTCCCTTCTGCCTTCTCTTTTGTAAAGACATTTGTGATGACATGTAGGGCCCAGCCAGATAAACCCAAGATAATCGCATTTCAAAATCCTTAACTTAATTACATCTGCAAACACTCTTTTTCAAAATAAGGTAAAATTTACAGGGAATAACATGTGGACATATCTTTGGGGACCATTATCAGCCTACCACAGAGTGGATATGTAAATTTTGTAAGAAAGGTATATTCCAAATACTGGATATCATTGAAGACAAAAGAGATGGTGATCCATTTTGCAGAAAATATTTCTTCACCTGTGTGATAGTTGCTGAAGTATTTTTTGTGATAATTCCTTCAGCTGTATAAATTTCATGCACCTTTATGTTTTGGTCTTACAGAGATTATACACATATATGTGTGAATAACACACAGATTATATATATACACACACACATATGTATGCATATATACACATATATATAAAAAAAAGTGTGACCAGGAAATTATAAATTTTCATCCTCCAGTCACCCTCTAATTTTCATGTTTTTCTTAATAAAAGTGTGCTCTTTAAGGAAATAAAGAAGTAAATAAATGTAGTACTTTCACTTAAATTAGCAGATTCTCTTATTATAAAATTATTTTCCTTATGTATTGTGCACTCTCTATATACCCATCTTCCATCTATATACTTACCTACCAATATATTCAGGCTTTAACATATGTAACTTTTTTGTAGCTTTTACAGTAACAGTACATACTTTAACTACTTTTAAATTTGAATTATACCAAAAAGTACAAAGAAGAAACAAACCACCCAAAATGAATTATTCCAACTCAAGTTATTTCTGGCAGTTCTGGGTAACTTATTTCTCCTTGTTTCTTATTTTTGATACTGTTCAAATTTTTAAAATAAACATAATAAGCACGTAGTAATCAACAGTAACATTACTACAAAAATCACTTAGATGAAACTTATGAATGAATTATGATGAAAATAACAGAATAGCTGCAGTAACTTATTTAGTATCTTCTGTACATTATGCATTACTCTGTATCTGTATTTATTTTCTAATCATGACAATAATTTTACAAAAGAAGCACATAAAACACAATATCTCATCTATTTTTAGATGAGTAAACAGAAGTGCTTTGTGAGTTCAAGTGGCATAACCAACAGACAAATATTGTTGGGATATTGGGATATTGCTGTTCCCAAGTCTGAAGGGAAAAAAAATCTGATATAATTCACTGCCACCTAAAATAATTCAAATTCAATTCTGACTGATTCAGATGGGTGCATTGGCATTTCATTAAGTTCAGACCCTTCAACAAACTCACCATGAGTTAGGTACGTGTGTGCTCTCTCCAAATCTTGCTCTCCTCCTTCATCCTCCTTTACCTAACCCCTCCCTCAAAACACACACAGTAAGTACAAATGAAAATAGTTCCTTGAGAGTTGAGGTCATAACTTACACATTTTTTAATACCATAGTCTAGCACAGTATCTTACACTATATAGTTATGCCCAAAATGTTTATTATGAATGAACTAGTGATTAGATTCTGGCATAAATCTATATAACCATCAACTCAGCTATGATCCACTCAGCAAGAGTTAGGACCTCCAATGAAGCTATGCCATTTTACTTATGCAAAAGCACTATAACCAAAATGAGTGCTTGGTTCCCACACAAAAAGACAATCCCCCCCCAAAAAAAAGACAAACCCAAAGCAGTCTCTACTTGTCCTATACAGAAGTCACAAGATCACTACTGTAAGAGCTCTCACTGCTATAGTTCCCTAAGTGATGCCAAGTGGAACTGAGAAATAGAGGCAAAATTATTATCAAACAAAATGAAATAAGGGTCTGACCACATTCTCGCTTTCACAGCTTTGCATCTGAGAATATCCCCACAGAGAAAACCAATTCATAGGTATTCACGTGCCTAATATGCAAATCAACACGCTGGCCGAATGCCTACCTTTACTAGATCAGAGCCATATAAGTGTAGGTAAAAGAAAACAATCAGGAACCAAAATTGTCCCTTATCAGGAAAAGTGCATAATAATCATGTATTTCCACAAAATTCCAAATAGATAAATTAAACCAATATGCATCTGAAGCAACAATCACAATGCTCACCCTATATGAGAAGAAAATTATCTTCCCACGAACTCAAAATTTAGTATCGCTCATTGTCCCAATGTGTCAGAGAAAGAGCATGCAACCTTTTCCTAAGACAATCCCTAAAACTACCTTTTACTGATTTTTTTAAAAAAGTATGTATAAAGAGTCTAAGAAGAAGACAGTAAAGGCAAGCATTTCTAAAATGTAATTCAAATATCATTAAAAATATTTTTGGGGGCACCTGGGTGGCTCAGTGGGTTAAGCCTCTGCCTTCGCTCAGGTTGTGATCTCGGGGTCCTGGATCAAGCCCCACATTAGGCTCTCTGCTTGGCGGAGAGCCTGCTTCCCACCTCCCACCCCCCCGCCTGCCTCTCTGCCTACTTGTGATCTCTGTCAAATAAACAGACAAAATCCTTAAATTTTTTTTTTAATTTCTAGACATATTTATGTAATTCTTATTTGGAAATATCTAGAAAAATCTAACTCAATGAAATGCCATACAATCATAAATGTGAATAGAGTTCTAAGAGGTAAATATTCTTTAGGATTCATAACTAAATCTTTTTATTCTCTGTTGAACTAAAAATTGTCATTTTATTTATATTCCAATAAAATAAAACAAAATGAATTTTTAAGGAATGATAGTTTTCAACATTTTCTCTTTTGCTCCTTGTAAATACTAAATAACAGGGTGTCAAGGTGGCTCATATGGTTATGCGTCTGCCTTAGGCTTAGGTCATGATCTCCAGGTCCTGAGATCTACCCCTACTGCAGGCTCCCAGCTCAGCAGAAATTCTGCTTCACCCAATCCTTCTCCCTCTGCCTCTCCCCGCTGCTCGTGCTCTCTCTCTCTCTCTCGTATGAATAAATAAAAATCTTTAAAAAAATAAAAAATACTAAATAATTCATCTTTGCATATCAAACTGCTCAGCATTATCAAAGAACAACTGTTTCATTCTGACAAATAGGGAAATGATATAGATACGCTTTCCTCGCTTCCAGTACACAGCAAAGAGAGAGAACAACTTAATGGACAGTGGGAGAAAGACTATTTGTTCTAGAAGACAGACACGTAAGGTCAAGACATGAATTTCAGGTAGGGAAACAGCTTCTCTTGTAAAAAGAGAAACAACTTGGTGATATGTAATGCACTTGTAATGTCAGAAAAAAATAAAGTATTATGTCTCAACTTCAAAGTATTGGGCTTGGTACTACAGTTAAAACAAGGGATGTAGGTTGTAGAGGGAACAAAGGGACCAAGAGCAAGATCTGGCTACACTTCATCCAGGTGCTTCCTCTGAGTATTAATCAAATGAAGTCTCTATTCTATATGGGGCATCAATGTTAAAACTTTAATCTGCTTCATTCTTGCCTTTCATCATCATCTCTGTTGGTTGGGAACTGGATTGATTTACTGATTTTGATTTTAATTTGTAAGAGTTTAAAAAAATTTTTAGTATTAGATCAGGGTACCTAATTTATCAGATACTGGAAATATTTTGTGAAGATGCAGCCTTTCCACTGAGTTACTAGAGAACCTAACTAACCTCTAAAATAAAAGGTTTGGTTTAGAGGCCTGATGCCAGGCTTCAAGTGCTGGCTGGCTCAGATCTGTCTCTTTCAAGCTTCATGAACAGTCTTTGTTCAGCTTCCAAACACTCCTTATGGTTAATACTTGAGAGAGCACAATATTTTCATACTGAAAGGGAAGTTCAATATATTTACTCAAAACTCCTAACTGAATAGCCAATTTAGAGTCAAAATTTAGTCTACAGGTCTCTAGTTATTTGTATGTTTGGGGGAATTTGAGGTTCACTTGATTTTGTACTCTGGAGCACTTCCGTAAAATGTGCTGCCAGAACATGCATGATTGATCTTGTTTCATTCCTGATAGTTGCAAAATCTTGATTTCCCCTGACTTCCCATATGGCAAGCATGGAGAGAAATCTAACAGTGACAATATCATAGCACTTTTCTCTGAGGAGCTCAAAGTATTTTCCAACATTAATTCTCAGAGCATTCCTATGAAGTTAACCAACAGAGATATCATTTCTATTTTAGAACAGGGATGAAAGTATTCCATGGATAGATAACTTATCCAGAATTTTACAGACTTTCAGTGGAAAAGCAGGATGAGAATTAGGTTTCCCATATCTTGGCTAACCATATGATTTACTGTCCATACCAGGGCAGTATGAAAGTGAAGAGGGCAATATTAATAATTATGACAGGACAACAGTCATAAGCTAAAACATAAAGATATGCTACCTATAGCCCACTAAGTGGAATGACAAAGCCACAATGCCTAGTAGAAAGTCATTGGTTTAAGACAGAAAATATTGAACATACTCGTAAAGAGGAAATGTGTAAGGACATAAATAGTCAAAGGACTTGCTTCATTATTTCATTACTATAAAATAGAACTCTACTACTAATAGCTGTTGCATTTACTTCTAGTCATGTACCATATATTTTTCAGAAACTAGTTGAAACTATACTTTGTATGTAACTTAGTATCTAGAATTTTAATGTGGCACATCAAATATTTTTCTAATTCACTAAAAATGTCTTATAAACTTTAAAAAATTATCACAGTGTGTTCCAAGATATGAATACACTGTAATCAACATAACCACGAGCAAATAATTGTTTTTAACTTTTTAGATTTAGTAACAGTAGTAAAATGAGAACTTTAGCATACATTTTTAATATATCCCCAATAATTTCCTTAGAATATATTTCTTTGATTGCCTCTAATTATACTGTGAATCTTCATTTACAATTCTAATTCTTTATGCTTTGAGTTTTTTGGGAGATTTGTTCTTTGATCCTATTGGTATTTGTTTGGGTGTTAGGATGAAGGTAAAAATCAGATTTTGTGTCACCCGTTATAAAAAAAAAATTCTGTGATTAGATTTATCAATACTTTTTAAGATCAATACTTTTTAAGATTTATTAATACCTTTTTAAGATCTCACTTTGTCAACAGTCTCATTTAGTGCTCTCACTTTTGTGATTCTCTAGATTATCCATAATTTTTAACTCTGAATGTATTGATATTTGGCATGATTATATTAGTTCTTAATACTGAAATGGTTTTTGGTTTTCTCACCTAAATTTTGGGTACTAATTTCCCGTTTGGGAGTATTTTATAATAAAGGATGAATACTGTATTTGAATTTGGTCTCTATACAGTTGTTTTGTTATTTAGAGGGTTATATTTATTGACACATCTATATGAAAGATATAATATGGGTAAACGTGTGTACTTTCAGCCCATAAAGATTTTAGTCTTGAATTCTACTCTGAAATTAATATGGTTCACCTGAATTTGAATTTTTCTTTCCATTGGGTGGGTATATCTTTGCCCATCTTTAACACCTTCCCCTGACAAATACTTGTCCTATTTCACTAGGTTTTAAGATTATTTTTGTAATAATCATCATAGGGTACAAATTGCTTTTTACGAACTCATTCTGGTATTCTTTGCCTTCTGGTAAGGAAATAAAACCATTTATAACTGTCATCCTCCCTAATATTTGTTTGGATTTTATCATGTTTTCTGCTTTGGGATGTTTTGTATTGTACCTAAATTTTACCTTGTGTTCTTTTCTTGCAATGGAAACACTTTACATATTTTTAAAGATCTCAATTTTATCAAAAGCTTCCTGGAGCAAATATCAGAGAATGATCACTCAAACAGGTCATATAATAGGGTTTGAGGAAGAAATTTAGAACTGAACACATTTGTGTGGTATCTTAATTCTGCTGCTTATTAGCTAGAACAGTGGTTTCTACAATGGGATGTATATACTTCAAGGATAGACAAGATCTAAAAAAAAATTCAAGACTTTTATTTACATTTAATTTTTTTAAAGATTTTATTTATTTACTTGACAAATATCACAAGTAGGCAGAGAGGCAGGCAGAGAGAAAGGGAAGCAGGCCCCTCACTGAGCAGAGAGCCCAATGTGGGGCTCGATCCCAGGACCCTGGGATCATGACCTGAGCTGAAAGCAGAGGCTTGAACCTACCGAGCCACCCAGGTGCCCCTACATTTACTTTTTAATCTAAAAGTAGACAAGGATATCTAATGGGGTGCTGAAAAAAAATTTTAAGACTTTTATTTACTTTTTTAATTGAAAAATTGGGAAGTAGAATAAGCTTTCTTAATATTAGCATATATATTCACAATAGTGCCCCCAATTAGGTTTTTAGTATTTTATCAACAGCAACTAGCCAATCCTGAGGACAATGGGAGTTCCAACCTTGCAAAGAGGAGGGCAATGTTGTCTTCTTTAATTTGTTAGTTTTCAGCACATTACAACCATTTGCAATTGATGCGTACCCAGTTAAACAGTTTTAACTACCTTGATAAAATAACCAAGTACAGTATTTGAAAAGATATTACATATTTAACATAATCTTAGTTATGCAACAAGAACAAGGAAAGGAGAAAATTGATGCTTGCCCTACTTCTCAAATAAGCAAGGTAGGTCTTTATCACCCTTATTTCTAGGGTCAACATGGACAATCTAAACCTATCTGACAAAAATTAGCCAAAAAAATTTTTTTTAAGATTTATTTATTTTAGAGAGAAAGAGAGGTTTGGGGGTTTTTTGTTTGTTTTCTGTGTGTGTGTGTGTGTGTGTGTGTGTGTGTGTGTGTGTGCATGCGCACATGTAAGGAAGGGGCAGAGAGATACAAGCTTCAAGGAAACTTCTTGCTGAGCCTGAACCTCAGATGATGCAGGGCTTATCCCATAACCTCTAATGATGAAATGAGAAAAAAGGAAATTATATACATTTTAAATAACTCTTGTTTCCTTATTTCTTAATTTTATATTATTTTTATATTTCCATGTAACAAATGTACACTTAGAAGTTCTATATATTGTTTGCATAAAATGGTTTTACTCATAGAGATTCAATGAACAAGGTTGGAAACCTTTGACATTTGACCTTCTTCAGAGCCAGATATATATATACCTCATTCTTATATTCCCAATGTCCAGATCTAATACCATGTTATACAATTAAAGAACATACATTTATTGCCAAAAATGAATCCCTGAAGAGTCTTCTCTAGTCTCAACTGTGAATTAAAGAAGCTACAGATTATTTCATAATGATTCAATGATTAAAGAAGATAATCTGAAATAATTTCCTGGTACTATTTCTATATTTTAGTGAGTAATGCTTGGTAATAGGAAGATGTTACTACCTTATTCTTTCTTCTTTCTGGAATTTCTGGTGCCTCTGGAATTTTCAGTACCCCAGGACATCTTTCTAGGATTTTTTTTTTTTTAAAGATTTTATTTATTTACTTGTCAGAGACAGAGGGAGAGAAAGTAAGCGAGCACAGGCAGACAAAGAGGCAGGCAGAGGCAGAGGGAGAAGCAGGCTCCCTGCTGAGCAAGGAGCCCGATGTGGGACTCGATCCCAGAACCCTGGGATCATGACCTGAGCCAAAGGCAGCTGCTCAACCAACTGAGCCACCCAGGCGTCCCTCTTTCTAGGATTTTAAGATATCAGGAGAGTAGATTTTAACATCAACATTTTCCTCATGGCAGCAAGAAAAATAAACAAAGAATTCCTAAAATGTTTGCAAATGAGGTACCTACTGGAGGGAAAAAAAGAGTACAACAGATCTTTAAACTATGGTGGATCCAGGGGTTCCAACCCTCTGCACAGTTAAAAATCTACATACAACTGTTGCCTCCCCAAAAACTTAACTTCTAATACCCTACTGTTGACTGGAAGTCTTACTGATAACGTAAACAATTAACACTTATTTTGTGTGTTATTTATATCATGTACTGTATTCTTACAATAAAGTAAGGTAGAGAAAAGCAAGTGTTATTAAATCCTTATGATTATTAAATCATAAGGAAGATAAAATAGAGTACTGTACCATATTTATCTAAAAAAAAATACACTTAAGTGGACCTGCATAGTTCAAATCTATGTTGTTCAAGGGTCAACAGTAAAGCAGGAAAAAAAATCACCTTACTTTATGTTATGCATAAGTGCTAATGATGAAATATGAGTAATCTATGATATTGTCATTCAAGAAACAACTTAAGAGCTTCAAAATTTTTGAGACTACTAAAGCTGGTGCCACTTTGTAACATGAAGGAAAAAACTATGTTCTGTAGTATTAGAACTCACCAACATGTTTTCCAGGATGATATTCACTGACTCATAAATTCATGCTATTAAATTATGACAACTATTGTTTTTGTTTTGCCTTTAAGGATGGTACCTTTGTCCGACCAAATATGTCAAACAATTCTGAGACACTAACAATTAGGTTTTACTCAAGATACATGCCATCTGCAAATAGAAACTGCATTTATAGCATGAATACATACACACACAATTATCCTGTATGCAGGAATCAAAAGCATTATGTATCTGGTACGCACCATGAGTGCAAAGAATGACCAACAGTGTAACTGGGGAGACAGCATATAATCCAATTATTCAAAATATATATATATATATATATATATATATATATAAATAGAAGTAAAAATAATATATTATGAAACAACAAGAAAAAAAAGTCCCAGCTTCAGCATAAAGATGGAATGGTGAACAAGGGTACACAGAATGATTCAAGAAGAGTTAACTCTGGAAGGAATGAGAAAAAGACAAACACAAAGACGAATGGCACTAGGCAAAGAATGATTACAAATTATTATTTGTAATGCATGCTGAAGTGTTCAGATTCCATCCTATCGTCATTCATAAACTACTGAATGGTTTTAGGATTGAAGGAAAGGTGAATAACATGATCAACTTTGCATTTCCAGAGATAAATCTAATACTAAAGTGAAGGTACGGCTGAAAGTGTCTTGTTTTTTTTTTTTTTCCCATACATGCTTTACAAAAAGGCTGCCTTAGTTCTAAAAGGAAGCCTCGGAGTATATGTATTAGGATTAAGTTTTCTGATGAATTTAGGGAGACTTTTTAAAAATTTTTGTTATTGAATCTTCTTTAAAAAGAAGTATACTTTTCACTTGTTCAAGTATCATTTTGCCCATCAAAAGGATTTCTTCTTATACATACTTTTCATTTCTTATGCTTATCATTAAAGTTTTTTCTAGTTATTGTTACTTGAACAGGGAAACTATTAATGTTCACATATTTATTTTATCACCAGTCACATTTCTAAATTAACTTACTATGAATTTCTGAGTTGATTCCCATAAAATTTATAATAAATTTAAAATACTTACAAATAATATAAATCTTGCTTCTTTCCAAACTGCCTATTCTTACATCTTCCTTTTGCATATTATTGTGCTAAATAATATGCAATAATACAATGTACAAAAATAATATGTTTAGAATTAATAATCTTTATTTTTTTCTGAATTTAATGAAATTCTTCTGTTTAAGCATGGTTCTGGGGATGCCTGAGTGGCTCAGTTGGTTAAGCATCTGCCTTTGGCTCAGATTTTGATCCTAGTCCTGGGACTGAGTGCCCCTTGGGCTCCCTACTCACTGGGAAATCTGCTTCTCCCTCTCTCTCTGCCCGCCCTCAATCATGTGCTCACGTATATGTGTGCATGTGCATGCGTGCATGCTCTCTGTCTCAAATAAATAAATAATCTTAAAAAAATAAACATGGTTCTGACTTTGAGTTAAAGTATTTCTTTTATTATTTTTATTTCCTATTTTATTATCTATTTATTATTTGTCACCATTCTGCTAAGATCATTTAATTTGTTATGAGCGTTGAACTTTCTGCAAATGACCAGTGTTGGTTTTCCTGTGACTTTCTTTTTTTTTTTTTTAATTTATTTATTTGACAGACAGAGATCACAAGTAGGCAGAGAGGCAGGCAGAGAGAGAGGGGGAAGCAGGCTCCCTGCCGAGCAGAGAGCCCGATGCGGGGCTCGATCCCAGGACCCTGAGACGATGACCTGAGCCGAAGGCAGAGGCTTAACCCACTGAGCCACCCAGCTGCCCCTTCCTGTGACTTATTAATATGGTCATTACAGTAAAGTATTTCCGAATAGTCACCCATTCTCACTTCCGGATGACTTCCATTTGATAATGAAGTATGATCTTAATATGCTTGGGACATCACTCAGGCCCTCTTCCTTGGTGGCCTGTGAACTCCAAAGTTTGCCTATCCTTTTGCTTAGCATTTTTTTAAAAAGTCGATTAAGTGCTATGTTATTGTTTCTCAGTCTCTTACCCTCTGCAACTGGAGAATCAGAAAAAGTTTCAAAGGGGGAAGCCATATAGAATGTCAGCAATTTCCCTTCTACTGGCCCCTTACATCCTGGTCACTTTGGAAGTCAAGAATACAATTTTTGTTTATGTAGATCTATGAGATTTGTACCCACTGAGCCACTTTCTTTCTAGCTATCTGCTCAGCAAATATATCAAATGAAAAGGGGTGGAGAATGCTGGAATCATATCAATGTGTTTCTCTCATCTCTAGGAACTTAGACATTCAGTTCTGGATACTTCAACTGGTATCTGATACCCTTTAACAGCTACTTATTTTTTAATTAATTTTATCCAAATTTCATAATTGTTCCTGCCAGGTGGAGTGGCTTGGTCAAATTATTTTGTTATAGCTGGGACTGGAAGTGGAAAACTTGAAATATCATTGAGTTATCAGTATTTTCATGTCTTATATTTCTACCTAAAACTATCCATGTGTGCTGCTTTGTTTGGCTTTTTAATTTTTCCATTTGTTGAGAGAAGAATATACATACTTTTATACCTCTCACATCTTTTTTCTGTGTTAATGAGATAATTTTTCTAACCCTTTGGAAATGGTCATTTATGTTTTCCTAAGAAAAAAATCATATCATCCATGGTTTTGAATATACAGTTGACCCTTAAACAACATGGGGTTGGGGGCACCAACCCCCTCACACAGTAGAAAATCTGTGTATAACTTTCACCTACCCAAAAACTGAACTAATAATTGCCTACAGGTGACTGGAAGTCTGACCAATAACAAAAAGAATCAACTAACAAGTACTTTGTAGATGTATTATATTCCATAGTCTTAAGATAAAGGAATCTAGGCAAAATAAAATGTTATTAAGAGAATAAGAGAAAATACATTAACCACTGCATTGTATTTATTGAAAAAATCCACATATATATGGGCCTTCGTTATTCAAACCCATGTCATTCAAAGGTCACCTGTATTTGCAAAAGTTAAGAAAGTGGTCTTGTGTAATTATTTAATTTGTTCAATATCTGTGATTATATTTCCATTCCCCTTCCATGATAATATGATTTCTCATTTATTTAGATTGAAACTCTAGTGAAATATTTTACTGTTGTAAATTGTTTTTATTTTATCCAAAGAACCAATTTGGGTTTGTTACCTTTTATTCTCAAGTTAGGAATTCCTGCTTCAGATTTTTAAAAATGTTCTTATCATTCCTTTCAGGTTATTTGTTAATATTTTACATTTTTTCATTGACTGCATAATTCATGGAGAAGGAGGGGGAGGAGGTGGAGGAGAAAAATATGTAACAGATTTGACAAAGATATAAGAAGTAAAAGGTATGAATTTTGAGACCCACACTCAAAGACACAATGAAATAACTATTACCAATCAGCCATGAAAAATTTATAGAACTAGATAAAATGTATACAACAACATATGCTAGGACAGTTTTGTCTGTCTTGAAATAACTATAAATACTATTCTACAGTTGTTATCTCTATTCATTTCCATTTTGTTTTGCTTCACTTTTTTGTTTCTATTTTACTTCCTTAAGTAAATTTTGAAAATGTCTATTCTCCATTTTGGTATCCCTACTATATTTCTGAAATTAAAGATATTTATTCTCTTTCTCCATAAGCTCACTTTTCATATATTTAAGTCCTACTATTTCATTTTTGAACATTTATGTCAAAGGCATCCTATTTGTTTGGGAAGTTTCTTGCTTGTTTTGATTTTAAGAGATAATGTACTTTAAATTTTCATTAACCCTGTGACTTGATAGTAATTTATGTGGTATGCATTCTTGTTTTTTACTGTCATAGTGTCCCTGTTACTTTTCTCTATTTAATTGGGATGAAGTACATTTTGTATAGGCACAATGGTATTATTTTTTTGATTATTACCTTTGAACAGGGTGCATTTTCACCTGGGTTATTTGTTAAAATGGTAAAAAGGATAGGCAGAGTCAACAAGCAACATAAATTTATTTTTCCTGATTACTTTCTCAGGACCTAAGTAATCTGTAGAAGTAACTCTCTTCTTTTTTTTTTTTTTAAGATTTTTTATTTATTTATTTGACAGAGAGAGATCACAAGTAGGCAGAGAGGCAGGCAGAGAGAGAGAGAGGAGGAAGCAGGCTCCCTGCTGAGCAGAGAGCCCGATGCAGGACTCGATCCCAGGACCCCGAGATCATGACCCGAGCCGAAGGCAGCGGCCCAACCCACTGAGCCCCCCAGGCGCCCCTCTTTTCTTGACTAACAGTTAAGTCTGTCTAGCTATATCATTATTCTGGTCTTGGAAAGTGACCACTGAGCTGGATATTAAGTATGAGATAAAGAATCCATTTTTATATCATTTAAATATCTAGAAAAGCTATAACTATACCAAATAGTAAGAATATAAAAATGACTGGGTGCCTAGGTGGCTCAATTGGTTAAGCAACTGCCTTTGGCTCGGGTCCTGATCCTGGAGTCCCAGGATTGAGTCCCGCATCGGGGTCCCAGTTCCATGGGGAGTCTGCTTCTCCCTCTGACCTTTTCCCCTCTCACACTCTCTCTCTCTCAAATAAATAAATAAAATCTTTTAAAAAAAAAAACCTTTAAAAGAATACAAAAAGGACTTTGACAAAAATCATGTAATAAATAGATTTCTTAATCCAATTTAGTGCCTAACAATCTGGACTGGGAGATAAGATATCAAAAATCAGTCTGAATATAAGGTGTAAGTAAGGTGAATCCAGTGAATATGAACTGTACACCTATCTCATTTAGAGTTCATGGACTGGGAGTTTCTATTTATTAGCATAACTCTATAAAAGTGCCAACTTGTATATCATAAAAATAAAAAGAAAATCACCCTGAATACCTGCAATTGTAGATCTCTTCTTCAAACCAAAATATATGTCAAATATAAAACCTGAGAAAATAGCTATAATTCACTCAGACTGATAACCCCACTTACTTGAGAGCACAATTATTTTCATGACATTGTTTCTTTTTTTTTCCTTTCTTTTTAACCTTGAGAAACTTTTTTTTTTTAAGTACAGGGATGATATAAATAAAAACTATAATATCTGTATTTTAGAGACATTACCTCTAGGCCAGAGCCCACCAAAAATGGTGCCACATGCCTGGCAGTAAACAACAAACAGCCCTGACAGGGACCAGCTTCACTCCAAAGTGACTCCTCCCACAGGAAGAAAACCACACACAACAATTAGAACTGTAGCCCCATCAGTGGGCAGACAACAGAAACCTGGTCTGACAGGCTCACTCACCAATAAAAGATTCTCAGGAACAACACAGGAAAAGCACTCTACAGTTTGGTGCAACTATATCTCTGCCAAATGCTAAGCCTGACTCAGCTCAAGCCCAAGGCAGCCCCAGACTGGCTCCCTAGGAACACAGGAACCAAACATTACCCAAACCAGGCAAAGAGCCATTGCAGGTGACTAGACAGAAGGCAAAAGCAGCTCAGCCATAAAAGCAGGTGCACACAACCCGTATGAGAGACCCCCTGAAGCACCAGGTTCTGATGAACAGGAGGCACTGCACTGCAGGGCATTATAGAACTTCCTCTTCATAAGGCTACTACTTTAAAGAACTGAATTTCCTAACATTACAACAGACTCAAAGAGTAAGACAAACTGAGGAGACAGAGGAATGTGTACCAAAGGAAAGAACAGAACAAAATTATAGCAAGAGACCTAAGCAAAACAGATATAAGTAATATGCCAGATAGACAATTTATAAAGTAGTGGTCATAAAGATACTCAGAGAACTTGACAAAGAAAGTGGAAGATTTCAGTATGACTCTTAATAGACAGGAAAAAAAAAAAAAAGAACCTATCAGAGTTGTAGAAGTCAATAAATGAAATAAAAAAAAAATACACGAGAGGGAATGAATAGTGGACTAAAGGAAGCAGAAGAATGGATCAGCAACCTGGGCTCAGCATTTACACACGCTCTCTTCCTTATATACATACAGATTCCTATGCCTTATGCCCTTCTCTTTCTTCATTTACTATCTACTTTGGTGGAACACTATTCAGTAACTTTTTTTTTTTTTGACAGAGAAAGACACAGCAAGAGAGGGAACACAGGAGGGGGAGCAAGAGAGGGAGGAGTAGACTCCCTGCTGAGCAGGGAGTCTGATGAGAGGCTCAATCCCAAAACCCTGGGATCATGACCTGGGCCCAAGGCAGACACCCAATGACTGAGCCACCCAGGCACCCCCTTCAGTAACTTTCTGAGATACTCTGCATTGAAAGTATCATTTTAAAACCTTACATGTTAAAAAGCTTTTTATTAATTTCTCTTATATGATTTTTCAATCAATTATAATCATATAACTAGATAATATACCTAGTTTCACTAGGTATATTATCCTACACTAGAAATAATTTTCTCTTACAATTTATAAGATTTACATTTTTCATCTTCTAATGAACTATTTGTGTTTTGCCTCTTAGAAAGCTAGAATTTTTTTTTTAAATCTCAATGTGTGGTTTTCTTCATTTTTCTTCGTGTTGGCATAGGTCTATTTTCATCTACTAGGTTGAACTCTGGTGAATATATTCAATTTGAAAACTCATGAACTTTAATTCTCACCCCTTTTTAAAAATTATTCATGTATATCGCACTCCACTATATTGTTCTGCCATTTATTATAGATTTTTTTCACTCTTTATTTTAGCTGCTAGCCCCACTGGACTGATACATTGTTTCACTAAACTCTTCTTTCCCAATTTAAAAGCATCTTATTTTTACTCACTTTTCCAGGAAATGCAGTTGACTTTATCTTCAAAATCAACTGGTAAGTTATATATTTTGCAATAAAATTTTTATTATTGATAATTCTATTAAATTTTTGTTAATTCATTTTGTCTTTTTTTTCTTATTGTGTGAGAGTGTTATCTTTTATATGAATTGAAATATAGTTCACATATAATATTATATTAGTTTCAGTGTATAATACACTGATTCAATAATTATATACATTATAAAATGCTTACCATAAGTGTAGTTACCATCTGTCACCATACAAAGTTATTATAATATTATGATCTATATTCCCTATGCTGTAGTTTATATCTGCATGAATTATTTACTTTATAAAGTTCAAAACTCTTAATATCCTTCACCAATCGTGCCCATATTCCCCCACACCATCTGCTCATCAACAACCACCGGTTTGCTCTCTGGACTTAAAATTCTGTTTGTTTGTTTTACTCTGTTCATTTGTTTTGTTTCTGACTTATTCCACTTAGCATAATACCCTGTAGGTCCACCCATGTTGTTGAAAATTGGAAGATTTCATTTTTTTAAGCTGAATAATATTCCTCCGTGTGTATGTGTGTAATGTCATCTTTATCCATTCATCTACTGATGGATACTTATATTGATTCTTCATTAATGGCTATTGCAAATAATGCCATAATAAACATAAAATTGCAGGTATTTCTCATTTTAGTATACTCATTACTTCAGGTAAATGTCCAGAAAAAAGTACAACTACTGAATTATATGGTACTTCTATTTTTAACTTTGAGGAACCTCCCTGCTATTTTCAATAGTGGATTTACCAATTTTATTCCCAACAGTGCATGAGGTTTCCCATTTTTCCACATCCTCACCAACATGCTATTTCTTCTCTTTTTGATACTAGCCATTCTGACAGGCTTGAAGTGATATGCATTGTGGTTTTCATATTCATTTCTCTAATGGTTAGTGATGTTGAGCATTTTTTCATGTGTCTATTGGCCATCTATATGCCTTCTTTTAAAAAATGTCCATTCAGGTTCTCTGGCTTTTTTTTCTTTTTAAGATTTTATTTATTTATTTGACAGACAGGGATCACAAGTAGGCAGAGAGGTAGGCGGGGATTGGGGGGTATGGTGTGGGAAGCAGGACCCCTGCTGACCAGAGAGCCCCATCCATGGTTCAATCTCAGGATCCTAAGGTCATGACCTGAGGAAGGCAGTTAACCCATTGAGCCACCCAGGTGCCCTCTCTGGCTATTTTTTACTCAAAATTTTGTTTTCTGGAGTTCAGTTCTGTGAGTTCTTTAAGTAATTTTCATATTAATGCAAATATCACTTGAAATGCCTTCTCCCATTCAGTAGGTGTCATTCTCATTTTGTTGATGGTTTTCTTCACTGTGCAAAAGTTTTTTAAAGTAGTCTCAATTGTTCACTTTTGGTTTTGCTACTCTTTCCTAAGAGAACAAATCAAAAAAAATTATTGCTAAGATCAATATCTAAGCACTCGTTGCCTACTTTTTCTTTCAGTTTTGTGATTTCAGGTCTTTTAGGTCTTTAACCCACTTTGAGTTTATTTTTGTGTAGGGAGTAAAAAGCAGTCCAGTTCCATTATTTTGCATGTAGCTGTGCAATTTTCCCAACACCATTTACTGAAGATACTTCAATAAATGAATCTTTTTCTCCTTTGTATATCTTGTTCCTTTGTCATAAATTGACCATAGAACTGTGGAGTTAATTCTGGGCTCTCTGTTCTGTTCCATGGACCTATATTTCTGTATTTGTGCCAGTACCACACTGATTTGATTACTATAACTTTATAGTTCAGTTTGAAATCTGTGAGTATGATACCTCCAGTTTTGTTCTTTTTCAAGATTGCTTTGACCATTCAGGGTCTGTTGTAAGGTCTTAAGTCTAGGATTATTTTTTCTTCTCCTGTGAAAAATGCTATTGGTATTCTGAGAATGAAGGCACTGACTCTGTAGATTGCTTTGGATGGTATGGACATTTTAATAATATTAACTATTCTAATTCATGAACATGGTACATCCTGCCATTTGTTTGCATCATCTTCAAGTACTTTCATCAGTGTCTTATAGTTACAGAACACAGATCTTTCAACTCCTTGGTTAAATTTATTTCTAGGTATTTTTTTTGATACAATTGTAAATAGGATTGTTTTTTTAATTTCTCTTTTTGCTTATTTGTGTATAGAAACAACATATTTCTGTATATTAATTTTATACTCTGCATCTTTACTGAACACAAGAGAGAAGTCATGGGGTTTGACATAAAGAGAATGCATGGGAAAGACAGGGAAAAATACCCATCAGCATGCTTGAGAGCAAAGTTGGAAACTTAAACAACAACCAAAAAAATTCAGGTAAGCACTATTGAACAAGAAAAGATCAAAGAAATGAAGATGAATTTAAACATAAAGAGGAGAAAATTGAGAATTGTTGATTTCTGATAAAAACATGCAATGATTAAAGTAAATTTTTTTTAGTTACACTTGTTTATTATATATTTTACTGCAATCAAATCTGCCTGACAAACTATTCCAGATTATTTGTTATGATAATATTGACAAGGTAAATTTCAGGAATGTGGACATGTAGTATGTTTTTTTAAACAAATCTTATACTCTCTTTGTTTTGGCTTCTCATCTGAAAGCACTTCTCCCTCCTCTGGGAACAATCTCAAAGTTCTTCTGTCCAGAATCAATGATGGATTGAAAGGGATACAGGTCAGAGAAACTAACAAGAAGCTTCTCTCTTAATCAAATGTAATTCCATTTTAGAACTTAAAGAATGTATATATCTATATTAATCAGACACCTGTATATGATTTACACAAAAAGTATATACATATAAATTTAGGAAACTTCTTCCTTGAATGTTTTCTAAATAAGTAAAATATGTGATTCTACTACTTCAAGTGATTCTTGTTACAGATAAGTCTATGTCTTCCAAAAAATCTCTTGCTTAGTCCTTACACTTCATCACAGCATGTTTCAGGTCTGATTTCCTTTCAGGAAGCTATGACCTATTACTCTGTTTCTTTGCAACAAATAGCTATAATTAATGTGGCCCATAACCAGATTCAACTTCAACACAGCAGTTGTATCCTGGAACATTCATGTTCAAATTTCTGTCCTCTAACTGGAATCTTTACCTTACACATAACCTACATTTTTAGTCTCTACACCAGAAATGGGCTGAAAATTCTTCATTAATTTAAAAAACGTATGACTGTTTTGTTCTTGTAAGAGCTCTAGACTCCTGAAGAAGGTAGAAACTATTATGGCAGGAAGGCTAATATGGACCCTGCATTACACAAAGGTAGATGGAAACTGAATGTTCAAGAGTCACCAGGATGAGGCTCAAAAGAATGAAAATTCACCACAGAATAGAGGCAGAGAACCTTAAGCTATTAAAATCACAACATATGAGAAAGAGACTTTTGCCCATCTTACCATCATAAAAAGATTTATTATCATGGAAATGTAAATAGAGATATTTTAACTGTTCTAATGAGTAGTCTGATAAAAGTTAAAAGGATTTTTAAAAGCTTATTGCTATAAAATATGAAAATAAATATTGAATTATCATGTTTACTTGATACTGCATTGCCTTACCCATTCTGTTGGCACATAAGATAATTAACCAATATAGATATTTTTAAATGCTGCAAATGAAAAGCACTAAGTAACTTTACTGTAAAATGTTGTCATATAAAGAATGTAGTAATTCTGGCAGATTCTCTTTATTTAAATAGAATTGCTAACATTTTTTAAAAGCTTTCTCCAGTTATTCATGATCTAAAAATGTTTGCTTATTTTGGTAAAATTATTCAGGAATCAAGAAAATTGCCCAAACTTTATTTTAGAATTTATAATAAGCGTTCTAAAACAAAGTGCAACTCACATTCATCCAAGACATTTTTTTATTTCTGGATAAACACACTTCCTGAGTTAACTCATTGTTAAATTTCAATCTATTTTAAGTTAAAAATAAACCAAACACTGATAAAACAAATGGCAAAGAAGGTTGTTCAAAGTGAAAATTGAATGTTGGACCTAGAGATTATCTGAAATAAGATTTCTTCTGAAAGTGTAGGAAAGACCTTCATACAAAAGGCAAAATATACTGAAATGTGTTTTATATTTTAGCAAAATATACAAAATATACATCTCTCACCAAAATGACATAAAACCTATTAGTTAATAGTTGATCTTACACATATCTTTTTTTATAAGAAAGTAAAAGAGAACAGAAATAGACTCAAAAAATTAGACTAAAATCCCTTTTAAATTCAAAGGGGTCCTAAAGTTTCAAAGGTCTATTTCAGTTAAGAAACTGTCAGCTAAATTTCACCACAATAAAGTTCTCCATCAAATTTTGACCTAATGGTTTAAGCTTTCATTGTGAAACCTGGCTTAAACAATTATTTTACTAAATATTACATAAAGGTGGTAAATTGTCTCATATAGCCTTCATTTATTAGCTGGTAACATTCTTAAAAAATTTTCTCCCTGGGACGCCTGGGTGGCTCAGTTGGTTGGGCAGCTGCCTTTGGCTTGGGTCATGATCCCAGCGTCCTGGGATCGAGTCGCACATCGGGCTCTTTGCTCGGTGGGGAGCCTGCTTCTCCCTCTGCCTCTGCCTGCCATTCTGTCCGCCTGTGCTGGCTCTCTCTCCCTCTCTCTGACAAATGGATAAATAAAATCTTTTTTTAAAAAAAATTTCTCCCTAATATTTATTGGTTATCCCAAAAATACAGCTTGAACAGAAAAATCAAGGTAAATGCTTGATTGCCTCCTTTTTCAAAGTAATTAAATGGTACTTCAACAACTTTCACTAGTGATCAAAAAATTATTTCCCATAATGATTATTTTTAATGTTTGGAATTCAATGACAAATAATAATTCCCCAACAACTATTTCATGGGTGTTTCTATCTACTATGGTCTATTCTCCAGCCATGAGTAGAAAAGGGCCAGGTTAAAAATTCCTATCCAGACATCAGCAAGATGGAGGAACAAAAGAACCCACACCTTTTCCCCCACAGAAAAACTGACTCAACAGCAACACAAACCAACTTCCTTTATGAAAAATCCAGAAATAGACAAATCATGGAAGGAGCCGAGATGTCCTTCAACAGATGAATGAATAAAGAAGATGTTCATATAAACAGATGATGGATTATTACTCAGCCATCAGAAACAATGAATGTGTACCATCTGCATACACATGGATGGAACTGGGATAGGATTATGCTAATTAACTCAAGCAGAGAAAGACAATTATCACATGGATTCACTCATATGTGGAATATTAGGAATAGTGCAGAGGACCGTGGGGGACGGGAGAGAAAACCGAATGGGAAGAAATCAGAGAGGGAGATAAACCATGAGAGACTCTGGACTTTGGGAAACAAACTGAGGGTTACAGAAGGGAGGGGGTGGGAGGATGGGCTAACTGAGTGATGGGTATTAAGGAAGGCACGTGTGTGCATTGGGTGTTAAACACAACTAATGAATTGTTGAACACTATATCAAAAACAAATGATGTTCTATATGTTGGCTAACTGAACATAATAATTTAAAAAAAAATACAGAAATCAGTTAAGATGCACCAGCAAACCATGCAAGTTCTAAACTAGGTGCATCAAAGCTGGTAAGAAAAATTATCACACCCATTATCCATAGTCCTTCCCCAGAACATAGCACAATACAATTGAAAGGAAACTCCTAGATCCTGGCTTCTCTTTCAAGAAAAAAAGAGAAATACAATCACACATCCAACAGTCTGACTTTTTGGAGGGATTACCCAAAGAGACTGGCTTCTGTCTTGCCTGCATCTAAAGGCTGACAGGAAAAAGTATAACGTGGGGGACCGCTGAAAACAAAGGCAATGGTTTAGACCATTCACTTACTATAGTTTTTTCCCCTTGACTCAGTATGGAATGATTCAAGTCCTAGATTCTCACAGGAATGGAAAAGACATGTGTGTCTGTATGTGTTGTATGTATGTGTCCAATGTTCCACCTTTTCCAAGGAGCTACCCATGAGACTGGTTTCTGTCTTGTCTATCTCAGAGCACTTATAAGACCTAGAATACTCTAAAGGCTTGGCAGCCACTCAAAACAAGAGAGCTAAATGGTTTGCTACTGTTCCAAAGTGTCCACAATACAGCAAACAGAGGCTGATACAGCTCAGCAGCCTATCCCCTCGAAGATTAAAGCCAAGAGAGGAGCATGCATCCAACATTCAGACTTTTGTGAGAGCTGCCCAGGAACTGGTTTCTGTTTCACCTGACTTGGGACTACTGGTGGAGCACAGCATACTCTAAGAGCCCAGGGGACCACTGAGAAAGAGAGGTGACAAATTCAGGGCAGCTCCGAAAAACTTGCAATACAAGAAACAGACACCAGAGGGTGCAAGAGATTACGAGCTCCTGACAAAAGGAACTGGCAGATCCCTTAATCAAGGAATTAAAATGTATAAACCAGAGAAACTGCTTCCCCAGAAAAGGTCTGAGAGGTCTCCAGAATCTCTAGCCAAATTGGTGAAGACCTTTCCCTGCACAAAGCCAATCTCTAAAGACTGGAAGAAATAACAGTTTTTAAAAATGCTTTGATTCCAAAACAAAACTATAAAGAATTTGAAGAAACAGATACATGCATCAAGAAAAGGATGAAATGAATGTCCAAAAATCAATCCTAAAGAAATTCAGGATTACCTAATTATTAGGATCACCTAATAAAAGAATTATCTAACAAAGAATTCAAAATAAAAGAATTACCTAACAAGGAATTCAAAATAACTGTCACAAAGGTGCTGAATGAACTCAGGAAAATGATGCATGAAGAAAATAAAAATATCAATAAAGAGGTACAAAATATAAAAAAGAAACATTTCAAACTGAAGAAAAACGCATTAGAAGGGTTCAATACCAAATGTGATCAAGTAGAAGAAAGAATCCGTGAACTCAAATACGGATCATATGAAATGATACAGTCAGAGGAGTAAAAATAAAACAATGCAAAAGAATGAAGGACAAGTAGGGATTAGAGGACATTATCAAAAGGAACAATAAATACATAATGGTGCTCCCATAAGATGGAGAAAGATTGGGACATAAAGTTTATTTGAAGAAATAATGGTGAAGATTTAAATCTGGGGAAGGAAATGGACAACAAGATTAAGGAAGCCCAACACACTCCAATCAAAAAGAAACCAAAGAAGTCCAAATGAAGATACATTATATTCTAATTGTCAAAAGTCAAAAAAAAAAAGAATTTTCAAAGCAGCAGAAGAAAAGTGACTTGACAAGTTATCCTCTATAAGACAGCAAATTTCTCAGCAGAAACCTTGCTATCCAGTGCAAGCTGAATAATAAATTCAAAGAGATGAAGAAAAAAGAAACTGCCAAGAATACTATGTCAAGCAAAACCTTCCCTTCAAATGTAAGGGAGAAATAAAGACTTCAAGAAAAACAAAAGTTGGGGGAAGCTGGGTGGCTCAGTGGGTTAAAGCCTCTACCTCCGGCTCAGGTCATGATCCTAGGGTCCTCGGATCGAGCCCCACATCGGGCTCTCTGCTCAGCAGGGAGCCTGCTTCTCCCTCTCTCTCCCTCTGCCTCTCTGCCTACTTGTCATCTCTGTCTGTCAAATAAATAAATAAATTTAAAAATCTTTAAAAAAAAAAAGAAAAGAAAAAAAGAAAAAGAAAAGTTGAAGGAGTTAATCACCACTAGAACAGCCTTACAAGAAATGCTAAAGGGAAAACCAAGTGGAAACAGGAGGACACCTGACATCAACACAAAATCATGTGAGAGTATAAACCTCATAATAAAGGCAAAATATATAGATACACACATGCATAGAATGCTTTAATAAAGCAACATGTGACATAAATCACTTCTCATTCTGTTATAAAAATTAAAACACAGAAATATAACTATAACTACAAAGATTTGTTAATGGAGTCACAATATAAAAAGATGTAATTTGTAGCATCAATAACAAAGCTTGTAGAGAGGGGAGAGGTAAAGGAATAGAATTTTGGGGCACCTGGGCGGCTCAGTGGGTTAAGCCGCTGCCTTCAGCTCAGGTCATGATCTCAGGGTCCTGGGATCGAGTTCTGCATCAGGCTCCCTGCTGAGCAGAGAGCCTGCTTCTCTCTCTCTCTCTCTCTCTGCCTGCCTCTCTCTCCGTCTACTTGTGATCTCTCTGTGTCAAATAAATAAATAAAATCTTTAAAAAAAAAAAGGGAATAGAATTTTGTATGCAATTAAAGTTATCTGCTTAAAAAAGATTTTTCTAACATGAAGATGTTTTACACAAACTGCATGTTAAGAATTAAAAAAACTAGATGCCTCCATCAGAAAGGATGAATACCCAACTTTTGTAGCAACATGGACGGGACTGGAAGAGATTATGCTGAGTGAAATAAGTCAAGCAGAGAGAGTCAATTATATGGTTTCACTTATTTGTGGAGCATAACAAATAGCATGGAGGACATGGGGAGATCGAGAGGAGAAGGGAATTGGGGGAAACTGGAAGGGGAGGTGAACCATGAGAGACTATGGACTCTGAAAAACAATATGAGGGGTTTGAAGTGGCGGGGGGGTGGGAGGTTGGGGTACCAGGTGGTGGGTATTATAGAGGACACGGATTGCATGGAGCACTGGGTGTGGTGCAAAAATAATGAATACTGTTATGCTGAAAATAAAAAAATAAAAAAACTAGAAAATACACAAAAGAAAATAAGAAATCAAAGCATGTCACTACAAAAAAAAAAAGTCTCAAGATAGAAAACATTTAACAGAATAGCAGAAGTAAGTCTTTATCAGTAATTCTTTAAAAGTAAATGATATGGTTTGTTTTCCTACCCCCAAAACCATAAAAGACTCAATCTCAAAAAACAGACTGAGGGTTTCTGGGAGGGGGGGACAGGAAAGGGTGGTGGGGATATGGACATTGGGGAGGTTATGTGCTATGATGAGTGCTTTGAAATGTGTTAACCTGGCGATTCACAGACCTGTACCCCTGGGGATAAAAATACATTATATGTTTATTAAATAAATAAATTTAATTTTAAAAAAAAGATTCTGAATCGCATTAGAATTAAAGCCCGATAATGCAGCCTGCATATGAAAACAAAAAAAGTAAATGATATTAACTCTCCAATTAAAAAAGAAGAAAAAGGAGGAGTCAAGATGGCGGAGAAGTAGCAGGCTGAGACTACTTCAGCTAGCAGGAGATCAGCTAGAGAGCTTATCTAAAGATTGCAAACACCTGCAAATCCATCGGCAGATTGAAGAGAAGAAGAACAGCAATTCTAGAAACAGAAAAACAACCACTTTCTGAAAGGTAGGACTGGCAGAGAAGTGAATCCAAAGCGACGGGAAGATAGACCCCGGGGGGAGGGGCCGGCTCCCGGCAAGAGGCGGAGCAACGGAGCACAAAATCAGGACTTTTAAAAGTCTGTTCCACTGAGGGACATCGCTCCAGAGGCTAAACCGGGGCGAAGCCCACGTGGGGTTGGCGTGGCCTCAGGTCTCGCAGGGTCACAGAAGGATCGGGGGTGTCTGAGTGTCGCAGAGCTTGCGGATATTGGAGCGGGAAAGCCGGCTACCGAGACAGAGCCGACAGTAAGCTCACAGCTCGGTGTTGCCTTGAACCGGTCGCAGGCTCGGTGAGCTCGGAGCGCGGCCGGAGGTTAGGCAGACGGGAGTTACTAGGAGCTGTTCGCTGAGGGTGCACTGGGGAGCGGGGCCCCAGGCTCTCGGCTCCTCCGGGCCAGAGACCAGGAGGCCGCCATTTGTATTCCCATCCTCCCGAACTCTACGGAAAGCGCTCAGGGAACAAAAGCTCCTGAAAGCAAAGCCGAGCGGATCACTCAGCCCGGCCCCTGGTAAGGGCGGTGCAATTCCTCCTGGGGCAAAGACACAAGAGAATCACTACAACAGGCCCCTCCCCCAGAAGACCAACAAGAAATCCAGGCAAGACCAAGTTCACCTACCAAGGAGTGCAGATTCAATACCAAGGAGAGCAGAATTCCAGAGGAGGAGAAAGCAAAGCACGGAACTCATGGCTTTCTCCCTGTGATTTTTCAGTCTTTCAGTTAATTTAACTTTTTTCTTTTTCATTTTTGTTTCTCTTCTTCTGCTAAAATTTTTTTTAACTTTTACCCTTTTCTTTTTTAATGTTTTTTAACTAGTTTATCTAATATATATATTTTTTTCTTTTTTATACTTTTCTTTATTCTTTTTTTTAATTCTTTTTTTCTTTTTTTTCTTTCTTTATTTTTGAACCTCTTTTTATCCCCAAATCAGAAGAGATCGCAATCTCTTCAATCTCTTTTTTTAATTCTTGATTGAATTATTAATTCAATCTCTTTTATTTAATTCTTTTTTTTCTTTGTTTTCTTTCTTTCTTTTTGAACCTCTTTTTATCCCCAAATCAGAAGAGATCCTAATCAGAAGAGATTGGGAGATCCCAATCAGAGGAGATCCCAAGCAGAGGAGATCCCTCACCCAATCGGATTTTTCCCCCCTCACGATTTGGGATCTCTTCTGATTTGGTTAAAACATATTTTCCTGGGATTGTTCACACCCTTTTAGTATTTTACTTGCTCCTTCATATACTCTTAGCTGGACAAAATGACAAGGCGGAAAAAATTCACAACCAAAAAAAGAACAAGAGGCAGTACCGAAGGCTAGGGACCTAATCAATACAGACATTGGTAATATGTCAGATCTAGAGTTCAAAATGACAATTCTCAAGGTTATAGCCGGGCTTGAAAAAGGCATGGAAGATATTAAGAGAAACCCTTTTGGGAGATATAAAAGCCCTTTCTGGAGAAATAAAAAAACTAAAATCTAACCAAGTTGAAATCAAAAAAGGTATTAATGAGGTTCAATCAAAAATGGAGGCTCTCATTACTAGGATAAATGAGGCAGAAGAAAGAATTAGCGATATAGAAGACCAAATGACAGAGAATAAAGAAGCTGAGCAAAAGAGGGACAAACAGCTACTGGACCATGAGGGGAGAATTCGAGAGATAAGTGACACCATAAGACGAAACAACATTAGAATAATTGGGATTCCAGAAGAAGAAGAAAGAGAGAGGGGAGCAGAAGGTATACTGGAGAGAATTATTGGGTAGAATTTCCCCAATATGGCAAAGGGAACAAGCATCAAAATTCAGGAGGTTCAGAGAACGCCCCTCATAATCAATAAGAATAGGCCCGGAGGGCGCCTGAGTGGCTCAGTGGGTTAAAGCCTCTGCCTTCGGCTCAGGACATGATCCCAGGTCCTGGGATCGAGCCCCGCGTCGGGCTCTCTGCTCGGCCGGGAGCCTGCTTCCTCCTCTCTCTCTGCCTGCCTCTCTGCCTATGTGATCTGTCTGTCAAATAAATAAATAAATAAATCTTTAAAACAAAAACAAAAACAAACAAACAAAAAAAAGAATAGGCCCACACCCCGTCACCTAATAGTAAAATTTACAAGCCTTAGTGACAAAGAGAAAATCCTGAAAGCAGCCCGGGAAAAGAAGTCTGTAACATACAATGGTAAAAGTATTAGATTGGCAGCTGACTTATCCACAGAGACCTGGCAGGCCAGAAAAAGCTGGCATGATATTTTCAGAGCACTAAACAAGAAAAACATGCAGCCAAGAATACTATATCCAGCTAGGCTATCATTGAAAATAGAAGGAGAGATTAAAAGCTTCCAGGACAAACAAAAACTGAAAGAATTTGCAGACACCAAACCAGCTCTACAGGAAATACTGAAAGGGGTCCTCTAAGCAAAGAGAGAGCCTACAAGTGGTAGATCAGAAAGAAACAGAGACAATATACAGTAACAGTCACCTTACAGGCAATACAATGGCACTAAATTCATATCTCTCAATAGTTACCCTGAATGTTAATGGGCTAAATGCCCCAATCAAAAGACACAGGGTATAAGAATGGATAAAAAAACAAAACCCATCTATATGTTGCCTCCAAGAAACTCATTTTAAGCCCGAAGACACCTCCAGATTTAAAGTGAGGGCTGGAAAAGAATTTACCATGCTAATGGACATCAGAAAAAAGCAGGAGTGGCAATCCTTATAGCAGATAAATTAGATTTTAAGCCAAAGACTATAATAAGAGATGAGGAAGGACACTATATCATACTCAAAGGGTCTGTCCAACAAGAAGATCTAACAATTTTAAATATCTATGCCCCCAATGTGGGAGCAGCCAACTATATAAACCAATTAATAACAAAATCAAAGAGACACATCAACAATAATATAATAATAGTAGGGGACTTTAACACTCCCCTCACTGAATGGACAGATCATCCAAGCAAAAGATCAACAGGGAAATAAAGGCCTTAAATGATACACTGGATGAGATGGACATCACAGATATATTCAGAACATTTCATCCCAAAGCAACAGAATACACATTCTTCTCTAGTGCACATGGAACATTCTCCAGAATAGATCACATCCTCAGTCATAAATCAGGACTCAACGGGTATCAAAAGATTGGGATCATTCCCTGCATATTTTCAGACCACAATGCTCTGAAGCTAGAACTCAACCACAAGAGGAAGCTTGGAAAGAACCCCAAACCATGGAGACTAAACAGCATCCTTCTAAAGAATGAATGGGTCAACCGGGAAATTAAAGAAGAATTGAAAAAAATCATGGAAACAAATGATAATGAAAATACAACGGTTCAAAATTTGTGGGACACAACAAAGGCAGTCCTGAGAGGAAAATATATAGCGGTACAAGCTTTTCTCAAGAAACAAGAAAGGTCTCAGGTACACAACCTAACCCTACACCTAAAGGAGCTGGAGAAAGAACAAGAAAGAAACCCTAAGCCCAGCAGGAGAAGAGAAATCATAAAGATCAGAGCAGAAATCAATGAAATAGAAACCAAAAAAACAATAGAACAAATCAACAAAACTAGGAGTTGGTTCTTTGAAAGAATTAATAAGATTGATAAACCCCTGGCCAGACTTATCAAAAAGAAAAGAGAAAGGACCCAAATAAATAAAATCATGAATGAAAGAGGAGAGATCACAACTAACACCAAAGAAATACAAACTATTATAAGAACATACTATGAGCAACTCTACGCCAACAAATTTGACAATCTGGAAGAAATGGATGCATTCCTAGAAACATATAAACTACCAAAATTGAACCAGGAAGAAATAGAAAGCCTGAACAGACCCATAACCAGTAAGGAGATTGAAACAGTCATTAAAAATCTCCAAACAAACAAAAGCCCAGGGCCAGACGGCTTCCCGGGTGAATTCTACCAAACATTTAAAGAAGAACTAATTCCTATTCTCCTGAAACTGTACCAAAAAATAGAAATGGAAGGAAAACTTCCAAACTCATTTTATGAGGCCAGCATCACCTTGATACCAAAACCAGACAAGGATCCCATCAAAAAAGAGAGCTATAGACCAATATCCTTGATGAACACAGATGCGAAAATTCTCACCAAAATACTAGCCAATAGGATTCAACAGTACATTAAAAGGATTATTCACCACAACCAAGTGGGATTTATCCCAGGGCTGCAAGGTTGGTTCAACATCCTCAAATCAGTCAATGTGATACAACACATCAATAAAAGAAAGAACAAGAACCATATGATACTCTCAATAGATGCTGAAAAAGCATTTGACAAAGTACAGCATCCCTTCCTGATCAAAACTCTTCAAAGTGTAGGGATAGAGGGCACATATCTGAATATCATCAAAGCCATCTATGAAAAACCCACCGCAAATATCATTCTCAATGGAGAAAAACTGAAAGCTTTTCCACTAAGGTTAGGAACACGGCAGGGATGTCCATTATCACCACTGCTATTCAACATAGTACTAGAAGTCCTAGCCTCTGCAATCAGACAACAAAAGGAAATTAAAGGCATCCAAATCGGCAAAGAAGAAGTCAAATTATCACTCTTCGCAGATGATACTCTATGTGGAAAACCCAAAAGACTCCACTCCAAAACTGCTAGAACTTGTACAGGAATTCAGTAAAGTGTCAGGATATAAGATCAATGCACAGAAATCAGTTGCATTTCTCTACACCAACAACAAGACAGACGAAAGAGAAATTAAGGAGTCAGTCCTATTTATAATTGCACCCCAAACCATAAGATACCTAGGAATAAACCTAACCAAAGAGGCTAAGAATCTATACTCAGAAAACTATAAAGTACTCATGAAAGAAATTGAGGAAAACACAAAGAAATGGAAAAATGTTCCATGCTCCTGGATTGGAAGAATAAATATTGTGAAAATGTCTATGCTACCTAAAGCAATCTACACATTTAATGCAATTCCTATCAAAGTACCATCCATCTTTTTCAAAGAAATGGAACAAATAATTTTAAAATTTATATGGAACCAGAAAAGACCTCGAATAGCCAAAGGGATATTGACAAAGAAAGCCAAAGTTGGTGGCATCACAATTCCAGACTTCAAGCTCTATTACAAAGCTGTCATCATCAAGACAGCATGGTACTGGCACAAAAACAGACACATAGATCAATGGAACAGAATAGAGAGCCCAGAAATAGACCGTCAACTCTATGGTCAACTAATCTTTGACAAAGCAGGAAAGAATGTCCAATGGAAAAAAGACAGCCTCTTTAATAAATGGTGTTGGGAAAATTGGACAGCCACGTGCATAAAAATGAAATTGGACCATTTCCTTACACCACACACAAAAATAGACTCAAAATGGATTAAGGACCTCTATGTGAGAAAGGAATCCATCAAAATCCTTGAGGAGAATACAGGCAGCAACCTCTTCGACCTCAACCGCAGCAACATCTTCCTAGGAACATCACCAAAGGCAAGGGAAGCAAAGGCAAAAATGAACTATTGGGATTTCATCAAGATCAAAAGCTTTTGCACAGCAAAGGAAACAGTTAACAAAATCAAAAGACAACTGACAGAATGGGAGAAGATATTTGCAAACGACATATCAGATAAAGGACTAGTGTCCAAAATCTATAAAGAACTTAACAAACTCAACACCCAAAGAACGAATAATCCAATCAAGAAATGGGCAGAGGACATGAACAGACGTTTCTGCAAAGAAGACATCCAGATGGCCAACAGACACATGAAAAAGTGCTCCATATCACTCGGCATTAGGGAAATACAAATCAAAACCACAATGAGATATCATCTCACACCAGTCCGAATGGCTAAAATCAACAAGTCAGGAAATGACAGATGCTGGCGAGGATGTGGAGAAAGGGGAACCCTCCTACACTGTTGGTGGGAATGCAGGCTGGTGCAACCACTCTGGAAAACAGCATGGAGGTTCCTCAAAATGTTGAAAATAGAACTGCCCTATGACCCAGCAATTGCACTACTGGGTATTTACCCTAAAGATACAAACGTAGTGATCCAAAGGGGCACGTGCACCCCAATGTTTATAGCAGCAATGTCCACAATAGCCAAACTATGGAAAGAACCTAGATGTCCATCAACAGATGAATGGATAAAGAAGAAGTGGTATATATACACAATGGAATACTATGCAGCCATCAAAAGAAACAAAATCTTGCCATTTGCGACAACATGGATGGAACTAGAGCGTATCATGCTTAGCGAAATAAATCAAGTGGAGAAAGACAACTATCATATGATCTCCCTGATATGAGGAAGTGGTGATGCAACATGGGGGCTTAAGTGGGTAGGAGAAGAATCCATGAAACAAGATGGAATAGGGAGGGAGACAAACCATAAGTGACTCTTAATCTCACGCAACAAACTGTGGGTTGCTGGGGGGAGGGGGGTTGGGAGAAGGGGGGTAGGGTTATGGACATTGGGAGGGTATGTGCTTTTGGGTAAATTGGAAGGGGAGGTGAACCATGAGAGACTATGGACTCTGAAAAACAATCTGAGGGGTTTGAAGTGGCGGGGGGGGTGGGAGGTTGGGGTACCAGGTGGTGGGTATTATAGAGGGCATGGCTTGCATGGAGCACTGGGTGTGGTGAAAAAATAATGAATACTGTTTTTCTGAAAATAAATAAATTGGAAAAAAAAAAGAAAAAAAAGAAGCAAAAAGTAGGTTTTCCTACTTTTTGATCAACAAAATTAACAACTTCCAGGTGGACTATGAACAAAATAGAGAACAGACTCAACTAGATGAAATGAGAAATGAAAGATAAAACATTAAAACAGATGGAAGTCCTTGATGAGAGGAAAAAAAAAGTAGGCAAGAGAAAGAAATAAAATGCATCCAAATCAGAAAAGAAGAGATGTACTTTTTACTTTTACAGTTTTATAGTATCTTTATTGGCAGATGATGTGATCTAAATGTAGAAAATCGTAAGATTATACATACACACACACACACCTGCTAAAATAAACACTTTTAGCAAAGTCACTGGATACAAAATCAACAGTATTAAAATCAGTTACACATCTATACACTAACAATAAACAATCTGAAAAGAAAATAAGAAAACAATCTCATTTACAATGGTATCAAAAAGAACAAAATACTTAGGAATAAACTTAACCAAGGAGGTGAAAGACTTGTACAGTGAAAATCGTCAAACATTGCTGAATGAAATTAAAGTAGACACAAATAATTGGAATGGTGTCACATTCATAGATTGGAAAACTTACTACTGTTCAAATGTCTATGCTATCCAATGTCTATGCTATTGAATCCACAGATTCAATACAATCCCTGTCAAAATTCCAAAGACATTTTTTGCAGAAATAGAAAAACTCATCCTAAAATTTATATTGAACCACAAAGAACCACAAAATATTGCTGAAAAAAAAAGACTCATACTTCCTGACTTGAAAACATACCACAAAGCTACAGTAATCAAAGAAGTAGGACAGTTACATCAAGACAGATATATCAATATTGATACCTATATACAAATACCCATGGAACTGAATAGAGTCCAGAAATAAACCCACTCATATAAGGTCAACTGATCTTCACGAGGGTGCCAAGACTACACAATGGACAAAGGATATTATATTTTTCAATAAATAGCATTGGGAAACTACATCCAAATGTGAAAGATTAAAACTGAACCCTTATAAGATACATAAAAATTAATTTAAAATGGAATAAAGACTTTAACATAGGACCTGAAACTATAAAACTTCTAGAAGAAAACAAGCAAATATCTTCATAGCATTGGTCATGGCAAAGATTTCTTGGATATAACATGAATGCACAGGCAACAAAACAAAAACAGACGAAAGAACTGCATCAAAATAAAAGGCTACCGTGTAATAAAGAAAACAAACAACCATGTCAAAAGGCAACCTAAGGAAAACCAGAAAATATTTGCAACCCACATATACGACAAGGGGTGAATATTCAAAGTATATAGGAATTACCAACTCAATTTCTAAAATACATATATATACATACATACATACATGCAAGCATGTATACATACATAACCAAATAAAACATGAGAAAGACTTGATAATTATTTCCCCAAAGATATACAAATAGCCACAGATGTATGAAAAAAACGCTCACCATCACTAATCATCAGGGAAATGCAAACCAAAACCACAATGTGATTTTATATCATACCTGTCTGGATGGGCACTATCAAAAAAAAATCAGAAAACAACAATTGTTAAGAAAGAATGTGGAGAATGGAACCAATGTGCACTGTTGGTGGGCATGTAAAATGGCACAGCAGCTATGGAAAATAGTACGGAGGTTCCTAAAAAAATTAAAAGTAGAACTAAGGTGTGAACCAACAATCCTACTTCTGAGTATCTATCCAAAGTACTGAAAACTCGAGCCAAACAGAATTGCACTCTCATGTTCACTGCAGCATTATTCACAATAGTCAAGAGATAGAAACAACGTCAATGTCCATAAACAGATAAATGGATAAAGAAAATGTGTTATATTCATACAATGGAATATTATCCAGACTTAGAAAAGGAAATCTTTTCACATGCTACATGATTCAACTTACATAAGGTATCTAAGTTAGTCAAACTTCGGGCGCCTGAGTGGCTCAGTGGGTTAAAGCCTCTGCCTTGGGCTCAGGTCATGATCCTGGGGTCCTGGTATTGAGCCCCGCATTGGGCTCTCTGCTCAGCAGTGAACCTGCTTCCTCCTCTCTCTCTGTCTGCCTCTCTGCATACTTGTGATCTCTTTCAAATAAATAAATAAAATCCTTAAAAAAAATTTTTAAAAAAATTAGTCAAACTCTTAAGACACAAAAGTAAAATGCTGTATGCCAGGGGCTGGCAGAAGAAAGAAATGTTCAATAGGTACAGAGCGTCAGTTAAGAAGATAAATAAGTTCTAGAGATCTGCTGTACAATAATATGTGTATAGTTGACAATACTGTTAGGTACACTTAAATAATTTTTAAGAGAGTAGATTTCATGCTGTGCTTCTTACCACAATAAAAAAGAATTCTGTCCATATTGAGCTTATATTTTTGTGGGAAAAGATTAAGAAGTAAATAATAGTGACAAATGCTGCAAGGATGTTAGGAGTAAGAGAGGAAACTAAAGATGTGTGTGCAATTTCAGTGAGTAAATATTTCTGTGTGAAATTGGTATATGAGCAAAGAACTTGAGGGGAGTAAGGAAGTAAGCCATGTGGAACACCCAAGGCATCCAGCAAGGCATGCAGAGAAAACCATAAGGATAAAGACCCTGAACTGGAATCATGCTTCACTTGTTTCAAAACAACAGCAAGGACACTGGTGTGACTGACAGGGTGAGCGATGGGGAGGTTGAAGATTTTTTCCGAGAGGCAGTTGAGGGACAGGATCCTGTATGGGCTTGTAAACTTGGCAAGAACTCTGAATTTTAATCTGGATAGGATGGGAAGCCATTGATAGCAGAAAAGTGTTTTTAGCAGAAGAATGAAATTATCTGCTTTCTTTTTAACAAGATCTCTCTATCTACTCTACCAAGTAGAGACTGTAGTACAAGGCTAGAAGCAGAGAGACCGGTTAGGTGTTTATACCTCTTAGGTGAGAAATAGTACAAATGATAAGAGGTCATCAGCCTCTAACTGACATTTCTTCTAGACATCAGAGCTCAAAGTCTTCCTCACTCTTTCTACATTCACTTCTCCGTGCAAACATGGTCTCTTCACTTGTGTGACATCTTAGATCTGGATCCTCGTTAGGGAGTAGCAGTCCATTCCAGTTTACTATCTTATCAGTATCTACAAAAGTTTGGTTATTACTTATATGATAATATGAAGGTTACAGGAATGGTAAAGAGGGCAAATTTCCCTCTGTGTCAACAACAGGAAGAATAGAGATATATCTATATAGTTTTCCTACTGGCATAGGTCCTTCTATTTGGTCAGGAAACAATTACAAGGGAAATACAAAGGGTTTTTCTGCTTATTTTCAGGATATCTTTTCTCCGTCATAAAAAGAGGACATGGCATTTTTGCTTCTAATTGTTACTTTTCACAGTCACCACAAATTCACTGAGTTATTGATGCCTTCCTCAAACTGAGCACGATGCTGACCTACATTCTAAATTTTCAGTGGCCTGAGTTCTCACCTTTTCTGTACCCTCATGTTCATCTTAGTAAAAGGTTAGGACAGTGTGCAATGGAGTTGCCTAATCAAATTTTGTTTTCATCCACCATAATTTTTGAATAAGGAAAAAACATCAACACTTTTTCTCCTGACTTTGCAAAGAATTTCCACAGAGAGGAAAAGAAATAAAAACAGCTGCAAAATGTTACAAACCAAGGGACCATATGAGGTGAAAGTTAAAATGAGAAAAATGTCCACATTACTTTGGGCAATGCAACTCCAGGGAAATAGTAACTCAGCACCGGAGAGCTAAATAATTCTAGAGGAATAAATATATATTCCAGTAGTCTGGGGGAAAATGACATCATAGAGGGATTAGGACTTTTAAAACATACATTTGTACACATATTGGTGGGAAAATGGCTTTTAGAGATGGGAAGAGGAGAAAAGCTCATCTTATTTGTCTAACAATTCTATTGGGTGCTTTTCACTAAAAGAGAATCATCCATATGTTTTTAACAGTGAGAGTATGAATTGCAAGACATTTCAAATTACATGAGAAACTAAAGAAAATTTCTCAGTTTCAGGCCATTGGGTAATGCTTCCTTGTTTAATGTTTGTCCCTAAATTTTGTGATTTTATGAATAATTCAGAGCAATGATTTTTACCTTCTTTCTCTATCGTAGCATTTGGCAAGTTTCCACTTCATTTTGTTACAAAGACACAGCTGAGCTCCTTAGAATAGGAATAATGTTTATAATGTATTTTTCCATAGTGAAAAGTATTATGAAAAGGGCAAAAGATATAGCTTACAGAGTCCTCAATTATGATACTTAGAACAGTTTGAGCCTCAAGGAAAGCTGGTGTCTTGGTAACTGCTGATGGTGTAAAAAAAAGACGATAACATTAGGCCAGCCTGGGGAAAGGTGAATTACACTTAGATATAGATCTGTCACCTAAATCAAAACAAATTCAAGCTTGAATGGAACTGATGTTAATACTGAAACATTTACTTGATAGGTGGAAATAAACAAGGATGCTCATGTGAGTGATCATTTTATTTTAAAACAGACTCCAGTTACGTGAAACCAAAAAGTACTAGGCAATTTATCAGCATATCAATTAAAAACATTTGGAATAGTAATGTAGACCAGCAGAGGAAATGTGATAATACATAATCAAGACAAAATAATAATCATAACTAGTAGGAAAACCCACTGGATTTAGTTCATGAGAAATCTATGACTTATCAAGTACCTTGATATTGGACATAAAGCAGCAATCCTAATTCTAGAACTGCCTCAAGCATGCTTCAGTCTTCTCAAATGCTTCTAGCCTTTGGTAGGGACTGGCTTAGTAATGAAGGTAGTCTAGTACATAAATGTCTGCCTAGAGCAGAAAGAAGCCAGGAGAAGCAAGATTCTATTCTTGGAAAAGCTGACCTGGAGTTAATATATTTCCTATTTCAAATGGGAAGACGAAAGCCTTCATCAGCAGCCTTACTTACTGCCACCACCCTCCCAGATCACCTCAAGGAAATTAAAAGTAGTTTCTGCTAATGAAACTGTTGGACTCTCAGACACTGTGCAAAAGGAAAATTATTCTATGTCTTGCTTCAGCTATCTCTTCTTCCTAGAATAACCTTTTTCTCCCTAAAAGCAATCAAAATTAATGCAATTTTTCAAGAAATCTTCCTAAATGATGTCTCCCATCCCAACCAGAATATACCTTTTTTTAAATTCATCTATTCAGAGGATTAACTATATAAATAGGAATTAATTTGGATATACTATTGCATTTATAGACATCTACCTTGCATTTCAGTGATTTCTATGTATTTCTCTTATATGTATTGTCAACTCTTACAGAATTAGCAGTATGGCTACCCAAACTTAAATCTCTATCTCTCTCCTCCAACCCTATTGTCATCCTCCCCAAGAATAGCACATCATCATTAAATGTTCACTAAGCTGAACTGAACATGTAAATGCCCCAAATTCCTTAATTTGCATAAACACATGTCCATGCTCACCCCAGACAACAGAAGATAATTATTTTCTGCCAGTGTACATGTTGGTAACAACTGCTGTAAGGTCAGCAGCCAAGCCTTATATTAGACACACAAATCTCGTCAAAATACATGTATTGAAAAAATGCATATCAAGTGCAAAGAGAGCCAAATAAACAATTTATCACAATTTCTACAGAATACTAATCCTTCTCCTGGCATTACAACTAAATGAAAGAGATTTTATCACAATTGGAAAAAAAAAAGGTTGCTACGTTTATTAAACTACTATACAACTGGAAAGAACCCATGTTAAGCTTTTCTTCAGTATTAAATTTAATGTTCCTCTCTGTGATTCTCCATTTGCACTCTTTTCCATTTTGTTATTTGAATTTGCCTCTACTAATGTAATCCATTTAAGCATTCTAGATTTTCTGCTCTTTTCAAATGTTTATTTTTGAAGATATCTCAACTTTCAACCTTTGGACAACGATAAACATTTTTGGAAGGAAAGAGTATTTATATTGAATCACGTATTTGAACAAAAATTTGCCTGTAGAAAAATAGCCTAAAGCCAAAGAATTAATAGCCAATGGCTTTAGAATGGCTTTGGGCACAAGTGTTTATATATACACACACACACACACGTGTGTGTGTATGAAAATGTTCACAAAAATGAATTAGACAAGTTCACTTGTCTTTTTATTCTTTTTTTTTCTTTTCCTTTTTTTTTTTTAAAGATTTTATTTATTTATTTGACAGAGAAAGATCACAAGTAGGCAGAGAGAGAGAGAGAGAGAGAAGCAGGCTCCCCGCTGAGGGGAGAGCCCGATGTGGGGCTCGATCCCAGGACCCTGAGATCATGACCTGAGCCGAAGGCAGCGGCTTAACCCACTGAGCCACCCAGGTGCCCCTTCTTTTTATTCTTTGCTTTCACTAATTTCTTCTTTTTTAAAACTATATTCCAACATTAGCCTTCATATTGCCACCCAAACATGAGATGCAGTATCACTGTTTCTCTACTTCTTCCGACTGAGCTGGCTGCTAATCACATTATTTTATTAGCACTGCAACCATTATTCATCCAGCTTATTTTCTTCCTGTCTGGTTTCCTGGGTCATTGCTCACGTTCGCATCAATTTGTAAATGACTCACAAAACCACATCTACTTTTGCCTGATCTTAAAATACTGTGTGAGGGGCGCCTGGATGGCATACTCAGTTAAGCGTCTAACTCTTGGTTTTGGATCAAGTCATGATCTCAGGGTCATGAGACTCACCCCAGAACAGGGCTATGTGCTCAGCACAGAGTAAAGCTTAAGACTCTCCCTCTTGGGGCACCTGGGTGGTTCGGTGGGTTAAGCCTCTACCTTTGTCTTAGGTCATGATCTCAGGGTCTTGGGATGAAGCCCTGCGTAGGGCTCTCTTCTCAGCAGGGAGCCTGCTTCCTCTTCTCTCTCCTCCAGTCTCTCTGCCTACTCTGATCTCTGTCTGTCAAATAAATAAATAAAATCTTAAAAAAAAAAAAGACTCTCCCTCCTGTCCCCACTCCCAAATAAAGAAGAAAATCTTTAAAATTAAAAAATATACATTATTTCAATTTATACATCTGCATTTTCCTTTGCTTTTGGAAAAATATAACTACATTAGGGTCTATTATCTTATTCTTTCTCCAGAGTTGTTCACAATTCTTGCCCCAAACCCCATTCCCTGAAATGAGTAAAGATCTTCCACTAAATGACTGGATTTAATGTATCATTTTCTTCTCATCTGGTTTCAATAAGAAGTACTAATAATATTCCTTAGTTAATCAATAAGTATAGAGAGCACATGCAGTTAGTGGTATGTTTGTTTGTTTTTTTCCTCTGATCCAGAATGACAAATAAAGTGGTGTGGGGAATTGAGGAAAGAAATTAAATGTAGCTACATCTGCAAGTAACAATTGCTGCCACTTTGTCAAGGGTAAAACAATCATCAATGAGCAATACAGACTGTTTGTCACCCGAATAACAGAATCAAGAGGTTCCAATTCATTGATTTTTTTTCATTCCCATATGCCTGAACATCTGGGACACAAAGAAACAGTGTATATGTGTTAATAGGCAATTCAGCGGTAGTGACATCTACCAACTAGTAGCAGTTACTCATTTCTTCTTTGTTACCTAGTTTTATAACAAAACACTTCAGCTGATTTTTGATGGAAACTCAAAGAACTATGGCATATATGAACATAATGGTAACATACTATTGGCAGAAAATTAGAGCTTAAAAATTTTATGTGGACAGCATTGCTGGATAAGCTATAAGCTTGGTTTGAAATGGTAATATACAACTATGAAAGTATAATACTCAACATTTTTGCATATATATTTTTGAAATTCAACAACTAGGGTTTAGTGGCAATAAAAACTGTAGAGAATGTTGGATTGTATTTCATATTTATTCCTCTTGTCACATGTCACCACATTTCCAATGGTTCATTAGGTGTTCAGTAAGTTAATATTCAATCTGTGAAAAGTACATAAATTATTCTAGAATACAATAGGACATATACTTGAGGTTCCTAATATTCTCAAGATTTTAATTCAGTGTAGAGACTACACTATATATATGTGGAAATACCATAATTATGCTCATAAATTGATTTTTTTGAAACATGCAAAAACTGAATACACAAATATGGGGGCATGTTATAAAACAATGATCAATGCCAGCGGGATTAATCAAGGAAAGGTTCTTGAGGGAAGTGAATTCTAACTGAATTTGGCATATTTGTTTATTTAGCACTCATTTCATGTATTCTAATTATAAAAATAATGTAATCTTACAGTAATAAATTTATAATTTCAAATTAGTAAAAAGAATAAAAGAAGCTAAGAACCCACTATCCAAAGACAATCACTATGTCAAGCTCTGTTGTTTTCATTCCATTTTGTTCTTTGATATTTTCTGCACAGCTACCATAATATCACACATTCAGTACACAATTCTCTTTGTTTTACCAGTGTCTATGCACAGACTTTGAGTGATACAAACATCTTCTAAAAATTAAGTTTAATGCCAGTCCAAATAAATGTATCATCTTCACAAATCATTTCCCTATAGCTAAATTCTTAGGCTTTTCCAATTTTTTGTTAATATAAAATAACCTTGAAAAAAGTTTTTTCATAACTCTTGAGAGAGATCACAAGTAGGCAAAGAGGCAGGCCGGGATGGCAGGGAAGCAAGCTCCCCACTGAGCAGAGAGCCCAATGCAGGGCTCCATCCCAGGACCCTGAGACCATGACCTGAGCTGAAAGCAGAGGCTTAACCCACTGAGCCACCCAGCCATCCCACTGTTAAGCAAAATATTTTTAAAAGATAATAGAGTATTATTTTAAGGTAGATTTAAGGTAGATTTTAAGGTAATTAGTATTATTTTAAGGTAGATTTCAAACATTCTTATAACTAATCAGAGGTCATGATAATTTTAAGTTTCCTTATATCTGTAATATTTATAAATAATAAAAGCTTTCATTTCTTTAAATTACTTGTTCCTGTTTTTAATTTTATTGCATTGATCAGGATTCTCAGAAATGTGTCAAAATGCTAATTATTAATTTTTAGATTCCTGCTCATTTAGTAGTAATGAATTCAGCAAATACGATGTTTACAAATTTTATTGGCACGCTTAATATATTAGTTAAGTATACTGGTATTTCTACTTCTCCAGAAACTGGGTTTTTTGTTCATTTTATTTCTAGTCAAAAATGAATCTTGAATTTTGTTCAGTAACTTACAATACTTATTCCAATTTTAATATTACTTTCCTTTATTAAAATATTCAGATTGAAACATAACCTTTATGTAACAGAATAAGAGTAATCTCACTGTAAGATATATTGATATTCAACTAGGCTGCTTAGACTCTTTTAGATAACAGATGGAATGCCACTAGTAGCTTTTTGAGAAGAAAATTGAAATGGTCACAGGATCTGATGACCAAAGTGGGGGAAGAAAAAAATTTTTTTTAAATATCCATACACATACTCTCAGCTCCCAGTACACCATGGCTTGGACACTTTATGATTTTCCAGACGACAGATAACAGAAATTTATATTAAGATGTTAAATGATAATGAAAGGAGAGACACTAAACCCAAGGAAAAGGAATAAGAACTGCCTAGACCCGACAAACAATGATTTATGCAAGGCATGGAAGAATGAGAAGCCACAGAAGACTATGAGGGTTATGAACCAGAGTGAATGGGAATAATATGGTTATCATTTTTAGCAAAAAAGTCTCAACCTTCAGAGGTGAGACACACTGATAAAAAATGTCACAAGTAATGTATTACTGATAATAAAGTCTCTTCATTATGAATAATTTATTCTTTCATGAATTAAAGAAGATTCAAGGTTTTCCCCAGAATAATCCTACTTACTTTCATTCCTATATGCCTTCTTCAGAGAGAAAGAGAAGCTGGCAGACGTACTGCTAAAGTTGGGACTTCTATCTCTCCTACCCTAGCTGTAGCCTTAACAAATAAGCGTTAACTTTAATGATTCTAACAACTAAACATTTCTTCTCCTGGATTTTACTTCTCCAGAAAAGAGGAGCTTTGAAGGAAAAACTGATCTGTAGGACAAGAAAGGAAAAATGATATTTATGTCATGGGAAACATCTAGGAAGGAGTCACTTTTTGATGGAAGCTTATACCAGTAGATCCATGCATGAAAAGAAGAGTCTCTTCAACACACAACTTGCTTATGCTATCCTACTCCACCTTCCACCCACACAGAATTACTGCTCCCTGACCTTTGCACTTGACTCTTTGAAGTTCCTTCTTCTGAAGTACAAATCTCTTGTTTTCATGTTTGTAGCTCCAATACCCAGTATAAGCACAAAACTGGTCCATTTACAAAACAGTTCTAGGGGCCAAAAGATAGTCTGTGGAACTTCACTGAGAAATTTATATTAATTTATATTCCTTTGAGAAGTAATATTCACTCATACTAATGAGGTTGGACTATTAATTCTGTACCATTACTACATGTCTTTTGTGAAAGATATACATGTCAGAAAAGAAAATATTTTATGCCACAAACCAATAAAAGACTATGTTTTCGTGAAATAAGACTGTCTTTCCTAAAACATATGTCTTCGGTAAATGTATGCTTTCATGGCATTTTTTTCTCATGGTTTCATTAAAATTATTTTGCTGCATGTTGACTATACAGATGAAGTTGAAGATTCTGAGGCTGTAACAGACTTTGAAATACTGAAATTGTACAAATAAAGTACAGTGAGGGGCGCCTGCATGGTGTCACTGGCTGAGCATCCAACTCTTGGTTTCAACTCAGGTCTTGATCTCAGGGTCCTGAGATTCAGCCCCAGATCTGCTCTGTGCTCAGTGGGGAGTCTATTTAAGTTTCTCTCTTTCTGTCCCTCTCCTTGATCACTTACTCTCTCAAAAAAAAAAAAAAAAATCTTTCTAAAAAATAAAGTATCATGTGACATAGAAGCTTGTAAAAATTCCTGAGTTCACTGTCATTTTTAAACTTAACTATCATAAATATGATTGATGATTAAAGGATCTTATTAGCCAAAAGTCAAATCTTCTATTTTTTTAAATCTCTCCTTTGAAATATTAAATTTTCCTTGTTCAGCTAATCAGAATCTCAACATTGTTCATTTCATTACTCAGTCTTTCCTGCTTGAAATAATGTCAAATTCAGCTTATTGCAATAATGCATTTTTACGTTTATTTGACCTTATTTAAATCTCAAAGAGCATTTCATATATTTTTCTATCCTTTAATAAAAAAGAAGTACTTTGTCCTTACAACCAAAAATAATTAGAAGTCTTACTAAGAAATTTTTTAAATCCTAAGCAAAATAATTTGTTAAGCAAAATATATATATATTTTTAATTTGACACAGAGAGAGAGATCACAAGTAGGCAGAGAGGCAGGCGGGGGTGGTAGTGGGGGAAGCAGGCTCTGTGCTGAGCAGAGAGCCTGATGTGGGGCTCAATCCCAGGACCCTGAGACCATGACCTGAGCTGAAAGCAGAGGCTTAACCCACTGAGCCACCAGGCACCCCACTGTTTAGCAAAATATTTTTAAAAGATAATATATTTTTAGTATTTTCAAATGAGTTTACTGTGATGAGACTTTGTGAAGACTGTATATTAGGTTTTTCAAAGAAGTGAGTATCTTAGAAAAAGATAAAATAATTCAATATCACAGTTTAAAGTTTGAGGTACATAGGATCACAGACATCAGATTAAAATACTAGAAAAATTCCAAAGGTAATTGTTCTTATTAGTATTTTGTATGTATTTTTCTTTTTTATTTTGTTCATCTGTACTTGTAAGTCATGTACAATGAGCACATATTATGGTATAATTTTTAAAGATCACTTTATTTACATCAAACTTTACGTTTTTATTTTTCTTTTTACAGCAAGGACTTAGAAATAGTAGAAGCAACTATATTTAAAATGAGTCCTCACAAAACCCTGCTTTCTGGGCCAGTATGATGTGCCTCCTCAGGAAGGAAAACACAAGATTATAAAAGTATTTTAAGCCTGACACATGTGAATCCATCTTTATTTCTTAAAATGCAAATCGACAGAAAATATAAGGTTTTAACATGTGGGATTTTAATCTAGTACTACATTTTCGACCACACGTCCTTTGCTTAACAGAATGTATCTGTATTCAAAACAAATTATTCCCTGTGAGACAGAGAGTAAAACTGATCAGGCTCAAAACTGTAAGTCAAATTTTACTTTTTGAGGAGTTATATTATCCTGGTTTGGATTTTGCACCAGTATCACTTCATGAACACATGACCTTATAAAAGTAGTTCTCAAAGTATAATCTGGGACAACTGGTGATCCCCACACTCAAAACCATTTTCATAATAATGCTATGATATTCTTTTCCTTTTGCACTATCATTCTTTTACAAATGTATAGTGGGATTTCACAAGGACTGATACATATGTTATCAGAACAGACTGAATATAGACACAAATATGGGATTCCCATGGGCTTCTATTAAGCCAGACATTGAAGAGATTCCTAAAAACACAAAGCAATGTTAATCTTTTCACTAATTTTTCTTTGTAAAATAGTTATTTTTCATTAAAATGTCATTTATTTTAATGTGTAAATATAATAAATTATGCCTGTTCTTAAATGAATAAACAAATATCTTTAAATTCTGTTTTTAATTTAGAATATGATAAATATATAGTTAAAACTACATAAATAAAAGTTTTTTACATTGGAACATGGTCCTAACACCAAAAAAGTCTGAGATACCATCTATACCCCCAAGTTTAAGTGTCTGTAGTCCAAGTAAATAACCACTAGGTTCATTACTTATGTTTTTAATATTAGAACTTTCTCTACACCAGAGATCACCAAACTTTTTTGTAAAGGGCTATATGGGCCTAAAAATATTTTGGGCTTTGTCAGCCACGTAGACTCTGTCACAACCAGTGAATGCTGCCATAATATAAAGAAGCATCTGCAGACACTATGTAAGCAAATAAGTGTGGATTTATTCAAATAAAACTTTATTTATTCAGACAAATGGTGAGCCAGATTTAGCCCAAAGGCTGTAAATTACCAAATCCTGACCTAGTCCCACATTTATGTTTTAGAGTATGTGTATGGAGCAGAGGGAGGAATTAGATAAAAAAAACTCATATTTACTGGTCATCTGTTAAATGTTTAACACTTATTAACAATTATAGATTTTATATGTTAAATAGTTGGTTTTTTTTAGTTTGTTAAAAACAGTCATTTTTAACCCATTATACAGATAAGGAAACTATGATATAAAAGTATGGTACACACTAAGTATAACAGCAACAATGAGAAAAATATGATATAAAAGTATGGTACACAGTACAACAGCCACATGGGTTTGAACTCCAATCTGACTTCTACTATGCCGCAGTGCTTGCCATCACCACCAGAACCAGCAGCAGCAAAAAGAAGTTAACACTTCCATAATATTTTTGAGTATACAAGGTGCATGCACACAGATTACCTTATTTGATCTACACACACACACACACACACACACAAACCTCTCCACCAAGCAAACCAAATATTACTATCTCCAGTCCAGAGATGAAGAATATGAGGTTCAGATAATATGATTTTGCAGCTAAGTTAGTAATGTAGCCATGATTCTGACCTACATCTTTTTGTCCCCAATCCAAATGTTCTGTTTTTATAGATCACTTTGTGATCTATCTTAAGATTCCTGAGAAGCAAATATTTCTCTTCTTTTATGGATACCTAATATTTTAGCACAAAACATAAAAGTTAGAAAATGTCCGTTTCTCCTGTAGAGATATATGGAATGGAACAAAGAGTAGAAATGTGCATTTTATCTCCATCTCTATGAAACAGAATTCATGCTAAATCAGTAGAAAAGCATCAAAGGTCAAAGAGACGGAAAAGACCTCAGCTCAGAATTAGTAACATTCTCAATAATGTATTCGTCTTTGAAGCAGAAGGCAATGGGAATAACCAGGCCATCTGAGTGACCCAGAGTTTCATAGTGGCTTTCATTCCTTTACTCCTACAATAGATGAGAGTAGAACCACAGAATCCTGCAGAACTGTGACTATCATCTGTGAGCCTCTTATTGGCTATTTTAAATATCCCACAGTTAGAAGTTGATTCATCTCTTGGTAAAATTTAATATGTTTTGTACATGATAGAGTTAAAGATCCTATGTGAGTAAAATACCCACTTCAAGAAAGAACAATTTTCAAGTGTAAGAACTGAATTATAGTTTATATATTTTTCTAATCACTATTAATTCAAAAAAGGAATTAAACAAAATGGGAGGAAAAGAAAGTGAAGGTAAGTTAAAAAAAAAATTATTTGTGTTAACAATGTCAGGTAAAAAGGGAATACATGAAGTTCCAAATTTCCCCAGGATATTCTCCTGATGGAGCCAATTCTAGTTAACAGTATATTTAGTGGGCCTCCGTCTGTATAGTCCCTGAACTGAGTGCTCCCATGCTGCTTATCAGTGATCCAGATGTCCCCTACAGTCCAGATTATCCTCTTGGCATTCAATTTTATGTGCTTTCCCCCACCCCTTCAAAGGGGCTTTTTGGTATAATAGCAGTAGGAAAGTAAGACAGTTGACTTCTAACTTTTATCAAGAAATCTTCTAACATCACAGGCCAAGAGACCACTATTTAATAAGCTCGTTGGCAGTATGAGTCTGTAGATGAAAACATAAAGAAAATGTAAAATACTTGAAAATATAATTGCTATCTGCCCTGATTCTAACACATTGCTCCTAAATCCCTTGTAATATGCTAAATGATGGGAGTACAAGGAACATCTTCTGCCCCAATGTCTGGTCTCTTTGACTGTGATTCCTGACCAGAGCTCCCAAATTCCTGGGAATATGATATGTGACAGTAGTGTCTTCTGTTCCAATGAGGCAACTCTTGGTGGACTCATGAATAGCTTCAAGATTGGTGCTGGTCACCAGAGACCAAGCCATGATTGTAAGCGTAAACTTTCAGGTCTATCCTTCATCATCTGGCAAGAGACCAGGGGCTACAGATTGAGTTGATCATTCATGTTTATGTGATGAAGCCTCTATCAAAAGCCCTGGGCTGGGAGAGCTTCTAGGTTTATGAATACAGCCACACTTGGAGAGTGATATACCCCAATTCCATAGGGCAGAAGCTCCTTCTGGACCTTCCCGACTTCATCCTATATATTTCTTCATCTGGATGTTTACCTGTATCATTTATTTTATCTTTTATAATAAACAAGGCATCCTAACAAATTATCAAACCCACAGGTCATGGGAACCTCAATGTATAGCCTATCAGTCAGAAGTGCAGTGACAACCTGGACTTCTGATTGGCATCTGACGTGGGGGCAGTCTTGCAGGACTTAGCCCTTACCTTCTGAGATCTAATGCTGTCTCCAGTGGGTAGATTCAGAACTGAAATGAATTACAGGACACCCTGCTTAATGTGTGGAAAACCCATACATCTGGTGTCATAAATGAAGCATGGTAGTAGTGTGACACAGGAGTATGTTTTTCCAACTTAGAATAGTTAGGTTACTTCTCTAGTAAAACTTTGACCCTACCACAATTATTTGATTGCAGAAGTCTCAGTCAAAAGAGCAACAGAAGCCAAAAGTATAGCTGAAGCAAAATTACTTTAAGCAAAGAACTCAGCAAAACACTTGGTAGCCTACTACAGTGACCAACATCTCCCTAGCAGGGCTGAAACCTAAATGGTCTAATAGGTGTTTTCCATCATAATTTTCATGCTTCTCTGAAAACTACAACTTTGTTTTCTTGCTGTGTAATTCTCCCCATTTTGAGAAACTACTTAGGATTCTTGAGTGAAAACCTATGGAAATCAAGCTGAAAGGATTCTGAGAACAAATGGTGAATGCTAAGTTATTTGGACTTGTGATTATTTTATATAAAGCCAGATACTACTGAAATTTTGACTGGCTGTCATTATAGTACTATTAAAATTCTCCACAAAGAATTTCTAAGTGAAGAAAGTATAAATTTAGGAACAAGGAAAGTATGATGATGAAAATGTGTGATTGATTTCATGGAGGCTGGTCTGAGTGATATCATTAATGCAGAAAAGCTCAAATTAACATTTACAACGATATGGATGGACCCAAAAATTATGATGCTAAGTGAAATACGTCACTTAGAGAAAAGCAAATACCATATGATGTCACTTATATATGGAATTTAAGAAACAAAGTAAAAAGAGACAAAAACTGGAATCTTAAATACAGAGAACTGGTGGTTGCCAGAGGGAAGGTGGCTAGGGGATGGGTCAAATAGATAAAGAGGATTGAGAGTACACTCATCTTGATGAGCACTGAGAAATGTATAGAATTGCAGAATCATTATATTGTACACCTGAAACTAACATAACACTGTATGTTAATTATATTTCAACTTTAAAAAACAAAAAATTAAAAAAAATTATTTGGCAACCACATAATGGATTTGCCTCAGATAGAAGATGGTTTTAAAATGGGGTAGTTTGCACACCAGTCAGAATGGCTAAAATCAACAAGTCAGGAAATGACAGATGCTGGCGAGGATGCAGAGAATGGGGAACCCTCCTACACTGTTGGTGGGAATGCAAGCTGGTGCAACCACTCTGGAAAACAGCATGGAGGTCCCTCAAAATTTTGAAAATATAACTGCCCTATGACCCATCAATTGCACTACTAGGTATATACCCTAAAGATACAAATGTAGTGATCCAAAGGGGCACGTGCACCCGAATGTTTATAGCAGCAATGTCCACAATAGCCAAACTATGGAAAGAACCTAGATGTCCATCAACAGATGAATGGATCAAGAAGATGTGGTATATATACACAATGGAATACTATGCAGCCATCAAAAGAAACGAAATCTTGCCATTTGCGACAACATGGATGGAACTAGAGCGTATCATGCTTAGCGAAATAAATCAAGTGGAGAAAGACAACTATCATATGATCTCCCTGATATGAGGAAGTGGTGATGCAACATGGGGGCTTAAGTGGGTAGGAGAAGAATCTATGAAACAAGATGGGATAGGGAGGGAGACAAACCATAAGTGACTCTTAATCTCATGAAACAAACTGTGGGTTGCTGGGGGGAGGGGGGTTGGGAGAAGGGGGGTAGGGTTATGGACATTGGTGAGGTTATGTGCTTTTGGGTAAATTGGAAGGGAGGTGAACCATGAGAGACTATGGACTCTAAAAACAATATGAGGGGTTTGAAGTGGCGGGGGGGTGGGAGGTTGGGGTACCAGGTGGTGGGTATTATAGAGGGCACGGCTTGCATGGAGCACTGGGTGTGGTGAAAAAATAATGAATACTGTTTTTCTGAAAATAAATAAATTGGAAAAAAAAAGAGAGAAAAAAAAATAAAATAAAATGGGGTAGTTTGAAAAAATTCCATTATTTCAGAGGTGTTCTAACATCAGGCTTCCTTATGATGATTTCTACCGTAGAGAGCTTTGGTTCTCAAATTCCAGTGTGCCTAAAATTTAACTGGCCTCAAAAACAGTATGCTGAGGGAAGGAAAAGAGAAGCAAAAGATTATCTATTACAGGTTCCATTTTGATGAGACTCAAAAATAGATATAACATACATAGAAAAAAGTTGTAATTGTGCTCAACATAGTTGGGATATTGAAGAGAAATGACTGGAAAGGGGCAAGAGAAACTTTCTGGAATAATGACAGTGTTCTTTACCTTGGTATGCAGGGTCATCACATATAATTTACTATAAATTGCTTTATCTCCAGGAGTTACTATTTAAAAAATTAATCGGGTTATCTGTTTAGAAATGGAAATTCTTGAAACTCAACCTCAGAGATTCTGATTCAGGAGATATAGGGGGATAGACAGAGCCCCACAAGCCACAATTTGATCTTCAGTAAGGTAATCCATGGATCACATTTTGAAATTTGCTGATAGAGTGAATATTACTTTACTTTCAGATAGAGATAGCCTAGGGTCTTCCAGAGCATCCTGGTTATTTCTTCTCAGCTTCGAGAGGATATAGTAGTTTTTTTTTCCCTCCATCTCTCCATTAAAGTCAAGTGGATTGATCTGTTCCCGCCTTTAGTCTCCTGAGGGTAATTAAAATGGCATAATCATTCCTAACTCCTGTGTCTCTAATTTGTGTCCTGGTCTATAGGTTCTCACATGAGCTGCTCATGGCACTGAATCCTAATTTTTGTGACTGACACCATAGCTGCTGCATGTCCTGTTACGAAACTTCTACAGAGTAATTGGCTGAGTTGTCAGGGTCATGGAAAGACAGCAAAATTTTGGAATATTGATGAAAAAAATACATATATATACACAAAACCGTTATTTTATTTTCTCAAAAGAAATGTCAATTACCTGCAGGCTGACAACCTATAAGGTTTAAATGTTGAAGATATGAGCTTTAAAATGAGGTAACTTTTTTTTTCATTTATTTTTCAAAATATTATTTTATTGATCTAGAAGACAAAAAAATAATTGTATTATATATTTAAGTAAAATTTAAGGAAATCCAGGATAACTTATTAATTTTTAAAGATAATTATTAATTATTAAAACAATTACTACTACATTCCATGTTTATCCAAAACAGGAACCTTTATATATAATTTAACACTGAAGAAATTCTGTGTTGAACTATCAACACAAAAGCCACCAAATGAACCATACTATGAAAATACAACTTTGAAAAAGCATTAAAAATTGGCAACTTTTACCCAAATTTTGAGTATTTCTTCACAATTATAAAATTTGGGAAGAAGGGAGAAAGTTTTAGAACACTCTCAGACTAATTTAAGTAGTTTAAAGAACTTTTTTCCCTTCTCCAATACAGGAACCTTATACCAAGTAGGAGTCATGGCTCTATACAGGTTTCTGGAAGAAAAGCATAATTACAGCATTTTTTAAAAAGATTTTATTTATTTATTTGACAGACAGATCACGAGTAAGCAGAGAGGCAGACAGAGAGAGAGGGGGAAGCAGGCTCCCTGCTGAGCAGAGAGTCCGATGCGGGGCTCAATCCCAGGACCCTGAGATCATGACCTGAGTGAGCTGAAGGCAGAGGCCTTAACCCACTGAGCCACCCAGGCACCCCCTAATTACACCATTTAGATAAAAAAATGATATTGTTTACATGTGTTCAAATTTATCAATATCCTTAACAATTAATACACTTGTATGTTTGTTGCTCAGATTTCTCAGTGCTGAATAATCCCAAAGAACTAATTAAATCATTTCTTTTAACTGCAAGTGTTCCTTCCTCCACTTTGATCAGGGCTGACGGCCTACCTATGCCATTCTTATGATGAAATTCATCTCAGCATGATGATCACAATCATGGATAACGTATCTACTAAAATGGACTGTAGAGGATGCCTCAAAGAAGGCAGAATAAGAACCATCAGAAATCTGTCTCCTCACGCTGGCAAAATCTATCTGATGTAACTATTTTGAACTCTGGAGTTTGTTAAAGGCTTGCGACTTCAAGTCTTTAACTTTGGTTGGGGGATGCCTGGGTGACTCAGTTGGTTACACGTCTGCCTTCAGCTCAGGTCATGATGTCAGGGTCCTGGGATCAAGTCCCACATGAGGCTCCCTGCTCAGCAGGAAGCCTGCTTCTCCCTCTGCCTGCCACTCCCCCTGCTTGTGCTCTCCCTCTCGCTCTCTGACAAATAAATAAATAAAATCTTAAAAAAAAAAAATATTTGGATGGTACAGGCCAGGCAATTTGTTCCTTTTTTCTTTTCCTTTTTTTTTTTTTAAACAAGATGGGCTCAGGAGGGAGACAAACCATAAGTGACTTTTTTTTTTTTTTTAAGATTCTATTTATTTGACAGAGAGAGAGAAATCACGAGTAGGCAGAGAGGCAGGCAGAGAGAGAGAGGGGAGAAAGCAGGTTCCCTGCGGAGCAGAGAGCCCAACGCGGGGCTCGATCCCAGAACTCCAGGATCATGACCCGAGCCGAAGGCAGAGGCTTTAACCCACTGAGCCACCCAGGTGCCCCCAGGCAATTTCAGTTCTTAGCACAGTAACAGCTACCTATCCCTCATCCCTCAGCCCTACAGCAAGCAGTTGTCTACATGTTCCCAGAATACCTTACACATATCTTGCTAGACCAAGAGTGGACAAAAAGGACCCTGTCCTCCAAATATCAGGGATCTATGCCTTGATTACTGACCATTGCTGTTGATCACAGTGGTGTACACAAAGAGGTAGAGGTCACTAATGCAACCACTCCCCATTATTGCAAGACTCTGCCCATATGGCTGAAGTGATTTCCAGGTGAATTTAAAGAGCCAAGATCTTTTTCCCTTTCATTTTTCTTTCTCCCCTTTTGGAAGCCAGGCATTGAAGAGTAGGACATTCAAAAGCAACAGGAGATAATAAAGGAAATTACAAAGTCACCTTGCATGCCCAGGGGAAGGTACAGGGTCAAAAAGACCTGAAGAACCTTAAATTTACAACTTAGGCTGATCTTTAGTACAGAGACATCCTACCATCAAAAACAAGAGAAAACAGAAAATCCTGAGAAAGGGAGAGAATCCAAGTCCCAGAATAGCTACATTATTAGACTAAAATATAACAACAATATCAGAAAGCATACAAAGAAACAGGAAAGTACAGACTTCCAAAATGAAAAAAGAATAACAAGATAAACTGATCCTGAAGACCTGATGGTAAATCTACTACACACAATCTTTAAAACAACTTTCTTAAAAATGCTCAAAGAACAAAAGGAATACATGGAGAAAATCAAGAAGATGAAGGCATGAAATGGAAATATCTATAAAGAGGTAGAAAGCCTAAAGGGAAACCAAAAAGAAATATTGGAGCTGAAAAGCAGAACACAAACAAAAAATTCACTAGAGAGTCAAAGACATATTTGGTCAGAAGAAAGAATCACTTTACTTGAAGTGATAGGACAATGGAAAGTACTGAATCTGAGGAACAGAAAAAAAAAAGATTGAAGAAAAGTGAACAAAGCATAGGGACCTGTAGAACACCAACCAGTGGACCAAGTTATACACTAGTTATAGGAATTCCATAAGGAGGAGAAAAAGAGTATTTGAAAAACTAATGGATGAGAATTTCCCAAATTTGATGAAACACATGAATACAAATATCCAAGAAACACAACAAATCCTAAGTAGGATAAATTCAAAGAGACCCACACTAAGACACATATTCAAACTATCCAAAGGCAAAGACAGAATACGAAAAAACAGCGAGAGAGAAGCAACTTATCACATACAACAACTCCTCAAGAGGAGTAGCGGATTTCTCATCAGAAACTTTGGAGTCCAGAAGGAAGTGGGTTGATATATTTAAAGTGTTAAAAGAAAAAATAACCCTGTTAAACCAAGAATCCTAAACCTGGCAAAAATATCCTTCCAAAGCAAGGGAGAAATTAAGACATTCCCAGATAAACAAAAGCAGAGAGTTTCTTATCATTAGAGTTGCCCTGCAAGAAATGCTAGAGGGATCCTTCAGGTTGAAATGAAAAGACAGTGGACCACTTACATACATATGAAGAACACTGAAGTACATATGAAGAACGTATGAAGAACATACAATTTAAGAACATATGATGAAATAAAGATTGCAGTAAAGATAAAAAATACATTAGCAATTTAAAAAGCCACCATTAACAATGGGATAAGTCCACTTTTTTTTCCTATAATTTAACAGATTTAAATCTCTTAAAGTTATTTATAAAGTATATTAAAATAACACATTTAAAAAACACATTTTAGAAATGTTAAAAAATTTAAATACATTTAAAAAACTACTATTAGTTTAAAAGCTAGTATTACGTATTACTGTAACTTTAGTTTGTAACTCCACATTTAATAGGTTAGTGCATTAAAAAATCATTTATGTTTGGGTGCACACAGGTATAAAGATGTAATTCTGGGACATAACAACTGAAAAGGGTGGGATGGAGTTGTTAAAGAGTTTTTGTATGTTACTGAAGTTAAGCTAGTATGAATTCAAATTAGAATGTTATAACTTTAGGATGTTAAATGCAGTCCCCATGGTTACCACAAAAATATAGCTAAAGGATGTACACAAAAGGAAATGACTGCTGTACCAGAAGTGGGAGAATAATGACACTGGAATCATCAATATAAATGCCCAGATGCTAGAGAGCAGAGAAGTGACAGAACATAAAACAAAGAGGTGCCATAGAGCAGAGATGAAAGATCATCTCCTGGTATGTATGGATTCTCAGAGCTCCAACAGTCTCATGCACCAAGATATAGGAGGGAGATAAAAACAACAAAACCTAATTATTGGAGGGCCTGGAACTATCTGAAAGTACAAAGGAGATGGCAGTGTCTTAGATCTTCTAGTGATCCCTCCCCCAATTCTCTGGAATCTCTTCATGCTAGCATTCCCCAGGGCTCAATTCTTGATCCTCTTGTCTTCACTTTTCACATTCATTCCCTTGAGACCCTAAAATATCAACCATACATTCATGGCTCCCAAATATATAACTCAAGCCTAGACATTTCTTCTTAACTCCAGACCCACCTATCCAACTACTCGACTGATATCTATCTGTATGTCTAATAGGCATCTCATATTTGATTTCCACCTTATTCCCCAAGTCCTGCTACAAACCCAGTTTAAAAAGAAAAGAAAGAAAAAAAGGAAATGAAAAAGGAATTTAAACACTTCGCTACAAAAAATCAAATAAACACAAAAGAAGATAGTAATGTAGGACATGAGGGACAAACAATCTATAAAGCATACAGAAAAAAATGACAAAATTAGGGCCTTTCTTATTAATAATTATTTTAAATATAAATGGATTAAGTTCTCTAATCAAATGACAGAGATTGGCAGAATGTATTTAAATACATGATTCATCCGCAGGCAGTCTACAAGATTCACTTTAGATGTAAAGACACAAATAGGCTGACCGAAAAAAGATATTCCATGAAAATAGTAACCAATAGCAAGAAGGGGTGACTATACTAGTATCAGACAAAATAAACTTTAAAATCAAAAAGGGTTATAAGTGACAAAGGCCATTATTTTTTGAAAAGACTTTATTTATTTGACAGAGAGATATTAAAAGAGCACAAGCAGGGGGAGTGGCAGATGGAGAGGGAGAAGCAGACTCCCAGCTGAGCAGAGCCCATGTGGGGATTGATCCTGGGATCAGGACCTGAACCGAAGTCAGATGCTTAACCCGACTGAGCCACCCAGGTGCCCCAAAGGTCATTACTAATAAGGAGCTCAATCTGGCAAAAAGATATAAAAATGTTAAACATTTAAATACTTAATGACAGAGCATCAAAATATATGAAGAAAAAATTGACAGAATTGAAGGGAGAAATAAACAGTTCTACGATGATAATTGGAGACTTCAAAACCCTCTCGTTAATAATGCACAGAACAATCAGAAGTAAGGAAATACAGGACTTGAACAAATAATCAACCAGACATACAAACATATACAGAATTCTCTACCAAATAACAACAGGATTCATTCACTTTCTACTCAAGAGCATATGGCGCATTTCACAGAATAGACAATATGTTAGGCCATAAATTAAATCTCAACAGATTTTAAAAGATAGAAGCCATACAAAGTATCTTCTTCAGCCACAGTGGGATGAAGTTAGAAAGCAAGCTGGAAAATTCTCAAATTAATGGAAATTAGAACAGTCTTAAACAATCAATGGATCAATAAATCAAAAGGGAAATTAGAACATAATTAAGACAACAATGGAAACAAAAATACACCATATCAATATTTATGAGATACAGGAATACAAAGGAGAAATTCATAGCTATAAATGCTTATATTAAGAAACAAGAAAGCTCTCAAATCAACAACCTAACTTCACAACTTAAGGAACTGCAAAAAGGAGAATAATCTAAACCCAAAGCTACCAAAAGGAAATAAATAAAATATTTGGTCAGAGATAAAGCAGAGAATTAAAAATGAAAGAGAATATCAATGAAACCAAAAGTTGGTTCTCAGATGGAAAAAACTGACAACCTTTAGCTAAATGAACTAAATGCGGGGGGGTGGGGTGGTCAGTGGAGGGGAGCGAAAGACTCAAATTAGTCAGAAATAAAAGCAGGGTATTATTGTGATTTTTTAATAAGAAATATATTTGATCTTCTTTCACATTTCTAGCACAAAGCTTCTAAAACCCTTAGAATTTTCTAAGGGAGGAGAGCCTCAAAAATGTCTTTTGTTAAGCTAATGAGGTGACTTTTGGAACAATGGCTGATTATCAGTGGATCCAATCATGTGATTGGAGGGTTGGAACTTTCAACCCTACTCCATCCCCACTTCCAGGGGAGCAAAAGGAGCTGGCTCACACCTTACATGAGTCACCTAAAAGAAAGAATGCAAAAATTCTTAATTTTCAACTCCAACAAATGGAGGCCTCAGCAGACACACACACACACACACACACACACAAAACCACATGGTCTTTGCTATCATAGCGAAGAACCAGAATATCTGGGAAAAGAAAGACTGTTACCAACCTAAGTACTCCAAGTGCCCTCTAGCCAGCCTTTCCAATGTCATAATTCCCAATGACACAGCTCTGAGGAATTACAAGGGCTCTTCACAATCTTCCCTCTTAATTGGCTTGGAGAAACAACTCTCCAGTTTGGAAATGAATTTCTCTTTGCCCTTATTGGCAGAGCTACCCTCTTCATGTTCAACCTCAATGCTATAAATCAGCCCCTACCTTGGAACACTAAAATGGTTCAAACACTGGGGGTCACTAATATACCTCAATAGTTTCCTGTCTCTAAATCTATTCCCTTTTCTTTAGGCCCTTTAAAAGATACCCACCTTTTTCTCCCTAGTTTCTCCATCCCTATTCACTTATTGGTCTGAGAATTCTTAGAAAAATATGCTGGAATTTATTTCTCCCAAAGGGGAAAATAACTCTAAAACTTACCAGTAGTAATCAAAATCTCAACCAGGGGGTGTCTGGGTTGGCTCAGTGGGTTAAGCCGCTGCCTTCGGCTCGGGTCATGATCTCAGGGTCCTGGGATCGAGCCCCACATCAGGCTCTCTGCTTAGCGGGGAACCTGCTTCCTCCTCTCTCTCTCTCTGCCTGCCTCTCTGCCTACTTGTGATCTCTCTCTGTCAAATAAATAAATAAAATCTTAAAAAAAAAAAAAAAAATCTCCAACCAGGTGAATTAAATGACCCTTCAACATCTTTCATTTGTTCCATCTCTTCTGGCACTACAGCTGAGTCTGAGAACACTGATCATTTGCCCCTGTTAAATCAGCCACCATCCTATTTATAGGTAAAAATCTTCAGCTGATATTGGCAGAGTCCGTACTATAACTCCCATAAAGATTCAAATAGATCCCTCAAAACTCCTCCGACTCCTAGAATTAATCAATATCCTATAAAAGAAACCATTCAAGGCATCAAGCCCATTATCTCCTCATTATCTCCTCCACTTTTTCCTTGTAATACCCTATTTTACCTCTGAGAAAACCGAGTGGCCAAGGGTGGAAATTTGTCCAGAACCTCCAAGTGATAAATAACATTGTTATCCCTTGGCACCATGTTGTTCCTAACCCTCATACACTACTAACATCCATTCCTACTGAAAGCAAATTTTTCAATATAATTGATCTATGCAATGTATTTTTTAGTATTCAATTTGATAAAGATGGCCAGTATCTTTTTGCTTTCACTTGGGAAGAATGACAATACACTGGAACGACAATGCTTTGGAGTTTCACAGAGTCCATCTTGTTTTCCACAAAACCTAAAGGCAGAGTTGGATGGTATAAACTTTTCTACCGGCTCTACTTTGTTAAAATACCTAGATGATCTGCCTCTCTGCTCTCCTTCTCAAACCCCTCTACAGGCAGACATTAAATTTTTGGCCATGAGGGGCGCCTGGGTGGCTCAGTGGGTTAAGCTGCTGCCTTCGGCTCAGGTCATGATCCCAGGGTCCTGGGATCGAGGCCCGCATCAGGCTCTCTGCTCACCCGGGAGCCTGCTTCATTCTCTCTCTCTCTCTGCCTGCTTGTGATCTCTCTCTATCAAATAAATAAAAAATCTAAAAAAAAAAAAATTAAAAAAAAAAATTTTTGGCCTTGAAAGAACAAAAAGTCTCCAAAGTAAACTGCAGTTTGCTAAAACTCAGGTTCAATACTTAAGAGTGATCTCGGAACAAGGACTACATTTGGATCCAAGTGGGCTTCATGGCATCCTTAATTTTCCAAAACCTAATATTAAGCACTGATTAAGATGTTTCCTTAGACTAGCTGGCTACTGTCAAAATGGGATTCCAAACTTCTCTCTTATGGCTCAACCTCTATATGCTTTATTTAAAAAAAAAAAAAATGACAAAACTGACACTTATTGGAAGATTGGGATGACATAAATTTGGGGACTTTAAAGAAAAGCCTACTACAGCCTCCAAACCCTTGCACATCCTCATTATCAACCTTCCTTTCTCCTCTTTGTATGTGAGAAGGAAGGGAATGCCCTTGGAGTGCTCACCCAAAGACATGGGACAATCAGTCTACAGGATATTACAGCCAACAACTAGACCCTGTGGCACAGGGATATCCCTCCTGCCCCAGAGCCTTTCCTGCCACCCCCTTCTAATTAAAGACACTACAGAAATAATGATGGGAACCCCCTTGACCATCTTTGTACCCCATGCAGAGAAACCCTCCAAAATTTCATCACCCTCAACACTTTTCAGTCATCTTACCTCTCATGAAATTCTCTTATTAATTGCTCATCATATAACGTATTTCCTGCAATAATCTTACCATTCCTACTCTCCTCTCCTTCATAAACAAAACACCTCGTGACTGTTTAATACTGAGAGATCACCTTTTGACTCCCTGTGACAATTTATAAGAAATCCATCTAAACACTGAAGTTTTTTCTTCGTTTACTGATGGTTCTTATTTAAAGGATAAAAATGGTAAATATGTTGGTTATGCCATGACTTTGAAGTCATTAAAGCAGTACCTCTATCCTTGGCTACTTCAATCCAATAGGATGAGTTATATGCTCTTACTCAGGCTCGTACCTTAGGCACAGGTAAAACTGCAAATATTTATATCAATAATCAATATGCCTTTCGGGTAGCTCACAATTTTGGAATGTTACGGAAACAGCAAGGTTTCCTTACCTCCAGTGAGAATACAATTTAAAATGGCTCCCATGTCCAAAATTTATTAGATGTCACACTTTTGCTGGTTATTCTGAGTATTATTAAGGTTACTACTGGGCATTCCAAACTCAAATCTCTGGAGGTCAAAGAAAACCACCTCACTCATATTTCTGCTAAAATGCTACTCTCCAGGAAACCAAAAGCCAAACCTCTGTCATGGTCCATAGGAATATTTGCTGAAATCATCATCATCATCATCATCATCATCATCATCAATAAAAATTGACCAGAGATGCCCAACAGTTGGCCCCAGAAAAGGAAAAACAATATTAGAAATCCAATAATCATTGGTTTGGTAAAAAAAAAAAAAAAAAAAAAAAAAAAAAAACAGAGAACTCTGGTTTGGAACACTTACCAATCCAGACCTACCAGAAATTCTGAAATTCCCTCTACTTAAACTGTATATGCATTAAACCACAGATCTACTGACAAAATTATAGAATTCATGAACCAATACTGGGGGGGAAATATTAATAGGGCTGCAAAAAAGTACCCACCCGACATGTCCCACCTGTGTGAAGTGCAATCCAGGAAAACCTGTTCAAATTGCTCCCACTCTGCCCAACAATTTGAGGTTTGGCATACGGATTTCATATAGCTTCCTCCATCTCATGGATATAAATATGATTACTCATGGTTTGTATATTTTCTCACTGGACCAAAGCTTTCCCTTGTAGATAGGCACTGCTTCTGGAGCTTAAATTCTGTTAGAAAGATCATCCCTACAGGTGGAACCCCTCTCAAACTTCACAGTGATCTGCAAACCCATTTTACTAATCAGGTCCTTCATCAAGTCTTTCCTGTTTGGCTGGTTTTACACTTTTATTGTGCATATCATCCTCAACCCTCGGTGTTAGTTGAATGTATTAATGGTACTATTAAGGCAGAATTGGCAAAATTATAATTATAGAGACCCTCCAAATACCTTACTAAAAGCATCGCCATTGGTCCTTCTAAATCTCAGATCCAACCCCTTTGGAACTCACAGGCTCTCATTCATTAGGCTAGTCATAAAGTGCCCAATGTACTTTGGTCCTGCTTCCTTTGACCCATGGTCAATAAAAAGAGATATACTTCAAAATTGTAAAGACATAATTGCTTCTATTAAAATTAGGAATGCTTTGGGGTGCCTGGGTGGCTCAGTCCTTAAGTGGCTGCCTTCAGCTCAGGTCATGATCCCAGGGTCCTGGGATCAAGGCCGACATGGGGTTCCCTGCTCAGCAGGAAGCCTGCTTCTCCCTCTCCCACTCCCCCTGTTTGTGTTCTGTGTGACTCTCTCTGCCAATAAATAAATAAATCTTTTAAAAAAAAATAGGAATGCTTCGATAGAGCAATTTTTCACAGTGCACTTCCAGATGATGAAGACCTTAAACAACACTCCTTGCAAACCAAAGATTTCATCTATTGGACAGACATCTCCAGAAAGATTCTCTTCAGCCTCACTGGAAAGGCTCCTAGCAATTTCTGCACCAATCCTTTGCCACCAAACTCCAGGGAATAGCCTCTTGGATTCACATGTTACTGCTAAAGAAAGCACCAAACCTAACTGGACCTGCACACCATCTGTTTATCTAAAAGTGAAGATTTCCCAGAATTAAAACAGACAAGATCTATTAAGACAGTTTTTCCAAAATGTCTGGACTAAGTATGGTAAAAGGTTCAGAATTCACATAAGTCTTTCTTTTCCATCTGGACTATTAACTACTCTGGATTTGTATCCAAATTCATGGTTTCTGAACTTAAAACTTTACAGGCTGTATTACTGATAACACATTTGGTTCCAAATTATTGTTCTGAAATAACAATACAGTTTTAAAACATTTTTTTAATTGTGGTAAAACACATACAACATAAAATGTATTATAACTATTTTTATGTGTCCAGTTCAGTAGTATCAGGTACATTTATATTGTTGGGTAACTGTTATCACCTTCTGTCTCCAGAACTCTCTTCATCTTATAAAACTGAAACTCCATTAATCCCCCATTTCCTCCTACCATAGGTTCTAGCAGCTACCGTTCTATTTTACGTCTCAACGAGTATTTCAATTCTAAGGGTATAAGCAAAAGAATTCAAAGCAGGATCTCAAATTGATTACTTGTATATCCATGTTTATAGCAGCACTGTCCACAACAGCTAAAACAAAGACGCAACTAAAGACTCCACCAAAGATAAATGGATAAGCAGTTGTAGTATGTGGTGTAAGAAGGAAGAAAAACAGAAGAAATTCTCACATGCTACAACAATGGATGAATTCTGGAGGTATTACAGTAAATGAAATTGGCCAGTCACAGGCAAGTAAGTCCACTTACATGTGGTACTTATAATAGTCAAAATCATAGAGACAATTAAAAAAAATTAATGGAACTATAAGAACATCTAGAATACCAAAATATCTGGAAACTTTCAACTGGATATGCAAATAAATTGATACGTAAGTTATAGTCTAGCCCATTTACCTTACCTATTTTTCATTTAAAGCAGAGACTATTGTGTCATACAATAAATTATATAAGGAAAATCCTTTTGTATACTATTCATATTTAAGCCACGCTTATACTTTGCTGTATGTTTCAGATTACTCTCTTCATGTAAATGAATAAAAATGTACAGACACAGCTAAACCCACTCCAGAGCCATCTCCCTCTTTCCTTCTCAAAAGGAACTACCATCCTGAAGATAGGAAATATGATTTTAATTCATGTTTTCGTAGTTCTTTTTTTTTTTTTTTTTAAGATTTTATTTATTTATTTGACAGAGAGAGATCACAAGCAGGCGGAGAGTCAGGCAGAGAGCGAGAGAGAAGCAGGCTCCCGCCAAGCAAAGAGCCCAATGCGGGGCTCGATCCCAGGACACTGAGATCATGACCTGAGCTGAAGGCAGCGGCTTAATCCACTGAGCCACCCAGGTGCCCCCATGTTTTCGTAGTTCTATTAAACATGTAGTCATCTTGAAGAGATACAGTTGTGGCGGGTGGGGTGGTTAATGTACATAAATGATACTTCTCTTTTGGAAACTTTTTCACTCAACATTGTATTTTTGAGTTTTAGCTGTACTGATTTAAAAAAGAAGAAGAAGAAGAAAGCGCTTGTCTGCGACCGGCAGGGTCACCACCAGAACCTGCCTAAAGCCGGGCCTAAGGAGCCAACCTGAGGAGGTTACATCTGAAGGTACATCCGGAGGTTCACACCCACGTGTCCACAGGTGTGGTGTAGAGGCGCTCCAAGAAGTGGCACAGACAGGGAAAAGCCTCTAGAGCCGACGCCAGCACTCTCCCATCCCGCACCCACGTTTCCAGCTCACCTGTTCCAGATCTCAGCTGCTGTGGACGCGCATGGTTCTGGCACCGGGCCAAGACCACAAGCAAGGACACATCCGACAGGAAGACGAAGTCGTCGTGGCACAGAACACGCGCTCAGCGTTCATGGAGAAGACGCCACTGGCCGGATCCTCTAAACGCCACGAGAAACTGTACAGGTGGAGCAATTGCGTCGGGGCGCCTGGACGTGTGGGCGTCGCCAAGCTCCGCCTAGAGCAGGGTCTCCAACCAAGCCCCGCCCTGAGACGCGCCTGCCAGTCAGACCCCGCCCTTAAGGCGTGCCCTCTAGTCAGGCCCCCACCTTGAGAAAAAATAGTGTAGCTAGCTGTTAAATCACTTGGATTTTATTTGTATTTATTTATTTTTTATTAATTTGACAGGCATTGGTCACAAGTAGGCAGAGAGGCAGGCAGAGAGGCAGGCAGAGAGAGAGGAGAAAGCAGGCTCCCTGCTGAGCAGAGAACCTGACCCGGGGCTTGATCCCAGGACTCTGGGATCACGACCCGAGACAGAGGCAGAGGCTTTAACCCCCTGAGCCACCCAGGTGCCCCCAAATCACTTGGATTTTAATACATGTAGTCCATTAGATATACTTCATCCTACTGAAAAGTCGCTTGCAATTCTTCCTATTAAAATGTTGCTGTAAGAAGAATTCTACTACATGTATACATGTGCAGTTTTTTTCTAGAATAGAGAATAAGCGGAAAAGTTAATAGATCATAGGGCATGCTCATCTTAAACTTTAGGAGTTATTGCCTTATTGCTCTTCAAAGAGAGTATTTAAAAACATTATTTGTTTGCAAGATTCTAACGTAATATATTATGAAGTAAAGTAATGATTTTCTTCAGGCAGAAACGAAAGTCGCATGAGTCAGACCCACTTAATTTGAAATATTTCACCACTTCTTCCAAGATAATTCTGATATCCGAAAACTGGGCAATAAAATTCTACACCTCAGTTAAAATGTTTTTTGCTACCCTGCTAGAAAACCTTCTAAAAACGTGACAGAGGGAGTAAAATTCCTGAGACCTGCAACACAATAATTTCAGAGTGTCCTCACTAGGGAAATAAAATGTATGCTTCAGCAAATTATACACATAATTAACAAGAGGAAAAATATATATTATGGTCTTTGATGAAAACTGTGTTAATTTTTGACCCAACACATTCACAAATCTAGAAGTAGTCATGCATGGTATACTTTGGAATGTTATAGTTTTTTGAGTTATTGGCTAACAAGAAGTAAAATAGTGATCATTAAACAAGTGCCACCATTGTTTACCTGACCTTGACATTTTAGGCCTATATGATTCAATGATGAAAATGAAGGGCTAATCCTATCTTCAGTGAATTTAGGACCTGGGATGGCAAGGCATGCCTGTTAGAGACAATGTGTCAGTTATCCTTTGTCCTCCAAAATTCTGTAACAAAAAAATTTACATATTCTGAGTCAAGCTTTATTGACTCCTTCAATGATCTATGACATTTTTCTCTTTTTCTTTTCCTTCTTTCCTTCATCTTTCTTTTTACATACATTTCTTTTAAATACAAATTATTATTCTTAAATAATAACTTTTGCACTTCAGGATAACTGACACTCTCACAAAACCCATATAAAAATGAAGATACAGATATGATTTCTTTCAGGATATATATATTTTATATTATATGTTTATATTTATCAAGTTAGACCTTATTCTGGGAATTAAGACAAGTTTCGACAAATTCTAAAGGATTCAAGTCATACAAGTACAAGTTATACATTTTCTCTAGTCATAAAGATAATAAACTAACATTATAAACAGACAATATCCAGGGAATCCCTAAATGTTTAGCTATTTGAAAACAGGCTTCTAAATAATCAATGAATCAAAGAGGAAGTCTCAGGGGAAGTCCAAAAATATCTTAAACTAGGTAAAGACAAAAATACAACATACCAAAATCTGTGGGTTGCAACAAAAGCAGTGTTTAAAGGGAAATTTGTAGTATTAAATATTTATATTCCAGGAGAAGAAAGATAGGAAATCACTAGCCTAAACTCACACTTTAAGAAACTTGAGAAAGAAGACAAAACCAGGAGTAAAAAGAAAAATAATAAGAGCAGATATCAAACAAACAAAACAAAAAGATATTCAGTGAAACCAAAAGGTGGATCTTTGAAAAGACAAATAAAATTGATAGACCTCTATCCAGTTGATGAGAAAGGAATGACACAAATGACCAATATCAGGAATTAAAGCGGAGACATCATACTCCTACCATAAACATTGAATGGAAAATAAGAAAATAGTTACTCTGAACAATACTATGCCAATAAACTAGACACTCATATAAAATGGACTGATTCCTTGAAAAACACAAACTACCAAAACTCACTTTAGGAGAAATAGGTAACACAATGGATATGTATGTCACGAAATTGAATTTCTATTTAAAATCTACCAAAAGAGAAAACTGAATGCTCAGATAGTTTCACTGGCAAATTCTACCAAACATTTAGGAAAGAAATAGTTCCAATTCTTTAAAGTCTCCTCCAGAAAATAAAAGAAAAGGAAATACATCCGAAGTCATTTCATAATGCCAGCAATACCCCAATACTAAACTAAACATAGTCACTATAAGGAAAAAATTTCAATTACAACAATATATAAAAAGAATAATACATTGAAGATAAGGATAATAAGTCATGATCAAGTGGAATTTTCCCAAAAGCACAAGTCTTCTTCAACATTTAAAAATCACTACATGTAATTTACTACTTTAAGAAAAAAGAGAAGACATAAGACACCCTCATGTCAATAGACACAAAAATATTGATAAAGTATTGCAAAATTCAGTATTTGTTTATAATAAAACCTCTGAATAGAAAACTATGAGGAGAAATTCCTTAAAGGTCATCTGCAGATATCAGCTACTATCATTGGGCTATGATTAAATGCAGTTAAATTTTCATTTAAAGTATGAGATCTATGTTGACGGCTTTGTTTGTTTTTGCATACAGGTATCCAATTGTTCTAGCACATCTGTTTAAAAGACAATCATTTCTCCATTGAATGGCCTTTGCAATCTTGTCAAAAATAAGTTGACATATTTATGCCAGCTTACTTCTGGCCTCTATAATTTATTCCATTGGCTATGCATTATATCCTTCCACCAATCCCACACTGTCTTAGTTAACCATAGTTTAATGATTAATCGTGAAATTGGATAGTTGGGTCCTCCAACCTCATACTTTTTTTGGAACTATTTTTTTTTCTAGTTCCTTTGCCTTTCCATATAAAGTTCATGATCATTTTATCAGTATCTATAAAAATACTGGGGTTTTCACTGAGATTGAGTTAATCGAATAGATCAAAAATTGGAGGGAATTGACATTTTAATTTTTATCTTCTAATTCATTACTATCTCTGAGTGTATCTTTCATATCACAGCATATGTAGTAGAAATTTGATTTACTTTTCAGTGTTTTGTAATATTAGCAAGGTTTATTTGTACTAGCCAAACATTAAAATAACCCAAATCCCCATCAACAGAAGAATAGGTACACAAATGTTGGTATCTTCACAGTGGAATATTACTCAACATTAAAAAATAATAATAATAAAAGCAGGGTGCCTGGGTAGCTCAGTGGGTTAAGCCTCTGCCGTCAGCTCAGGTCATGGTCTCAGGATCCTGGGATTGAGACTTGCAGCAGGCTCTCTGCTCAGCAGGGAGCCTGCTACCTCCTCTCCCTCTGCCTGCCTCTCTGCCTACTTATGATCTCTCTCTCTCTCTGTCAAATAAATAAATAAAATCTTTAAAAAAAAAAAAAAGCAAACTATTGATACAGACAACAATATTCCTGAATTTTAAAAATAATTATGCTGTGGGACGCCTGGATGGCTCAGTTGGTTAAGCAGCTGCCTTCGGCTCAGGTCGTGATCCCAGCGTCCTGGGATCGAGTCCCACATCGGGCTCCTTGCTCGGCAGGGAGCCTGCTTCTCCCTCTGCCTCTGCCTGCCTCTCTGTCTGCCTGTGCTCGCTCTCTCTCCCTCTCTCTCTGACAAATAAATTTTTAAAATCTTTAATAAATAAATAAATAAATAAAAATAAAAATAATTATGCCAGATGAAAGAAACAAGTCAAAAGATAGTACATGTTATATGATTCTATTTATTTAAAACTCTGAAAAGTGCAAGCTAATTAATAGTGACAGAAAGCAGATTAATGGCTGCTAGGGGATGCGTTAGAGGTAAACAGAGTAAAATGGAAGATTTATAAAAGGGCACAAGTAAACTTTGGGCCATAATGGATATATTCACACTCTTGATTGTGGTGGTGGTTTCATGGGTATATACATAGATCAATATCAATCAAATTGTACACTTCAAACACTTGCATTATGTCATGGCAATTATAACTCAATAAAGTTTGTTTTTTAATTTAGTATTGTTAGATTTGGTTCTGGATATTTGATAATATGTTAGTAATAAAAAAATAAGCCCCCCCCCCAAAATAATTTGGAGATTTCTGGTAAGCACCAATACATGAAATTCTAATAACCCTATCAAGACCAGTCCACTCTAAGGTCTATCTTTTCTAAATACATTCCAATAGCAAAGTAACCACATAATCACACATTTATAACTGAATACTCATCTAAGTTAAAGGGATATTTTTCCCTTAAAAGTCATAAATTGTAATGATATATTGCATTAGGCAATTACAATTTCGAAGAATGGATAGTGTCCCATTCAGAGTGGTTACTTAGGACATTATAATGGCAGTGTCACATTCATCACAGCATATAAGAGACGTGACACTTAAATACAATGGAAAGGTCATTAATGTAGAAAGGTTTTAAAACTGTCATCAAATCCATTAGAGTTGATACCAGTGTTTTACATAAAAATTGCCTGCTGTGAGGATAAGGTATCTGAGATCAGATCTTTGAAGAAAATCAAATCAGATACTTGATTGCAGATGGCATAGCTGTTAAAAGGACAGACACAAATATATATGAATAGAAGCATGATGCATTGAAGGCAGAAATGTCAAGAGAAAAATTTCTTTAAGAAATAGACCAATTCTTTAGGTAAGAGCTAAAATAAAATGGAGACCCGTTTTTCAAAATAGATCTGAGGATTATCCTTTTTGTCTATCATGAAAAAATATTCATCAACGTGTTCATATACTCTAGGCTCAGCCAAGTAATTCAATCAAGTAAGTTATCAAAGTGACCTTTTTTCTCTTCTTTCTTAAATCTTGACATGGAAAATGTCATTGGAAAGTTATTTAAGCCTTTCGTCTCAGTGGCAGGCTTCAAAATCAATATTTGGTTTTTCTTTCTGAATTCTGACATTGACTAAGGTGTGTACTCTGATAAAGACCCAATATAAACAGATTAGTGCACAGTGCACTTCAATTTTTAATAACAAGAATGCTACCAGGAAGGACTTATGTTTAATACAAAACTATATACATCTGGTTTCTGGAAAAAATGGGCTTTCTGGAGTTCTGGAATAAACCTTCCTTATCTTGGGAATTATGTTCAGTATTAGTAGAATTATTAGGGGATTCTCTAAGGCTATTACATTTCTTGTGCTTAAAAAGTAATAGACATTTTATAGAGCGGCATTTGAAAGGAGAAGAAAGTTTCACTTAATGGGTTATCCTGGTAAGATTTCAACATATTTATGACAAGGCTGTGATCCAAACTGGGTAATTCTTGGGTCATCCCATCACCTACCTGAAACTTCATTTAGACCTCTCCTGTGATGAGCATTACAAACCAGAAGATGGTATGAAGGCAGGCACTGGATTGCGTGGAGCCCTAGAAGTTTATTACACACAAACAATGAATCATGAACACTACATCAAAAACTAATGATGTACTGTGTGATGACTAATATAACATAATTATAAAACAACAAAAAAACAATGCAAACCAGAATGAAGGCATAATCCATGAAGAGCCCAAGGATCCTAACTTAAATAGGTAGAATCTAAACGTCAAACATGTGAAGATGAAACTATAATAAAATGGCAAAGGAGTGTGTTTAAAAAAAAAAATCAATGTGGTTGGATTTGAGAAGGCTCAAGAATTGTCCAAAGCTCTTCCCTCATGTTCCTGCACCTTCCCCTCAATTAAAGATGCTGGTAGTAGATGGGATGGCTCATGGAGTGGTCCTCTCAATTTCCTGTATACAGTGCCTACAGCCTCTGTAGTTTTCTTCAGTCATTATATTGCATATGCGGATGTACACTTGATCACTGTAGAATCTGTATTCATGCAACATGGCAAATAACATCAGAGGATTTCTCAGTCATTTAAGCCACACAGTGCATTCAAGTGTTGATTACCGAGGAAAAAGATCCTCCATGGTTGGTTTCTTTCTTTCTTTCTTTCTTTCTTTCTTTCTTTCTTTCTTTCTTTCCTTTTCTTCTACCTTTCTCCATATCCAGAATATTTCAAATAAGCCTGTGTTCATTTTTCAAAAAGGAAAAGCTAAAGTAAACTTTAAAATAGGATCAATTCAAACCCACAGTGAATTTCCAGACATAAACCTGGCAGATAGCTAAATAAAGGGAAGTTTTAAAACAGACATTATACATCTTTCATAAGACAATTTGGGTACACGATGAAGCAAAAGAAATGGAATGAAGAAAAGGAATGATCTACCATCTGATTAATTGCTATAATCTTCCAGTAAACATCTTTAGCTCGGGTCATTGTTTCCTAATTCATTATTTCATGTAAATCAGAGGCTTTTTACTTGACATTCCTTTAAAATAAGAAGGAAATCTTTATCTTAGTTGGTAACATTGCTTGTTGCAGACTATTTGCTTTTATGGTCATTCTTGGGACAGGCCCATGTGTCAGCGGGTATTAGTCAAAGATAGTGCACCCTAATGAGAGGGCAGGATTCTCTTGATTGGACCAGTTTATGATAACCTTCCTCTTAACTCTGTTTTGTATTCTGTAAATCATTTTAAGCATATGCTACTTAGGGAAAGTAATGGGAAACGTACTCCATTCAAACTGTTTTTGAATTAACATTTTAGGTTGGGGAATTGCTATGGGCCATCTATTAATAACTTGTTATCTTGTTAGGATTGCACAATTCTTAGACTCATGTGGTCACCAATGGTACCAAATAAATTATGACCCATTATTATTTTGATTCTGATAGTGAAATAAGATGTAGCCTTTGTTCTGTATTAATGTTTAGTTCATAATATGAATAGTCCAATTTTCACATATACATGTATGTTTGTGTGTTCTGGAATAAGGTCTTACACCTAATTGTATGAGTTTATTTCCTTTTAATTCTCTTATTACTATCCTTTTTTAAAAGATTTTATTTATTTATTTTGAGAGAGAAAGGGGGGGGAGGAGCCAAGAGGGAGGGAGAGGGACAAGCAGATTCCTCTTTGAGCACAAAGCCACCCAGGGCCTCAGGGCTTGATACCAGAACCCTCAGTTCCAGGACCCTGAGACCATGACCCAATCAGAAACCAAGAGTTAGACGCTCAACCAGCTGAGCTATCCAGGTGCCCCTCTATTACTATCCTTTAAAGCTCATTTAAACTACCACCTCTGACTGGCCAATTAGTGTCAAAACCACAGATAATGCACACATTAATTAGGAATGCCGATGCCCTTAATTTTTTCAATAAAAATGCTTTCTAAAAATGTAACAAAAGGGGTGCCTGGGTGGCTCAGTGGGTTAGGCCTCTGCCTTCAACTCAGGTCATGATCTCAGGATCCTGGGATCGAGCCCCACATCGGATTCTCTGCTCAGTGGGGAGCCTGCTTCCCCCTCTCTCTCTGCCCGCTTCTCTGCCTACTTGTGATCTCTTTCTCTGTCAAATAAATAAATAAAATCTTTTTAAAAAAATAAATAAAATAAAATAAAAATGTAACAAAAAATACAAACTTCCTGTCTTCTACGTTCAGCTAAATTTTTCATTAGATCATAGTCATCGGTAAATGTATTCTTCTGCCAAAGCTGAAAATACTTGTAAATTGAAAGAAAGAAGAAAGAAAGATCCAAGAAAACACACCTGTTTTGGGTCCAATTATGAATTGCAGAGAACTATCATTCCTAATTACTAAGTAGCTACAGAATTCCCATTTAAGTCAACTAGCTACACTTGAAAATAAACCTTGAATTTAAATGTTATAATTACTTATAATTCATTCTGCTTCTGCACACAAAAATAAGGCTCAGTTCAAAAGCAAGCCTGGGGTAAGACATGTGCTTTACAAATCTCTCTAGGTGGTTTTAGCATAGATGAGACCAAAGAGTGAAAAACTTCATAAGAGGTTATTTCCCCTTACATAAATTAATCTTAATTTTGATAGCTTCCTCACCCCTCTACTCCAAAAAAAGATAACCTGTAATAATTCTAAACATTTTTTAATATTAGCACTTAAATCTTCTAGAAAACCCCAATATAAAAGCATATTTAAGTAATTTCTGAATGTAAAATAACTACTTACTTTTAATTCATAAAAATGGGTATAATTAGATCCCAAAGACGGAAGCAGAGAGCATCTATTACTTGTACATTAGCAGAATCAATGACCCAAAGAAATCCAATGATAATTTCTCAGGCAAAATTACTGAGGGCATGACTTTTAGACCTCAAATGCTGTTAATGTTCTCTTGGGAAAGACTAAAGGCTCCCAGTATCAATCTTTAATTTCTAGACATATCCCTCTGGATACTACCAGTCAGTTTCCCCAAAGTAGGCAGCTTTCATGTTGATCTGGAGACAGAAAACATTTCGGTCATTACTTCATGCCATCTATCATTAGAATACACATAGTTTAATTACATATTTCTCAAAAAGGCAATTAACTAAACCCAAAACAATATGGACTGCTATAAAGAATTTTAATGAAAAACAAAACAAAACAAAACAAAAACAATGACCATTTCTTTTTTAACTCGTTTTTGTTCACCAAGTCTTCTTCTCTGGGTTTAGAAATGTTTATTTATTGTTACTTAAAATAAGGTCACAAGAAACCTTGCTGATCATACTAAATTCTCTTCCTCTAAGAATCACCTGATACAGCACAGATTCTAACAAAAGCACACATTGCAGGATTGATTTATAAGGGAAAATGACAATATTCAGGTTAGGAGATGGCAAAGTTTAGCATTCCCTGAAGATTCTATGTGTACCTGGTGATTTACAATCAGTTGAGTGCATCTTAAATTAAAATGTATATGTACATCAGCACCAAAACCATAAATTCCTATGTTGTGATTTTGTTTAGTTTGCATGTCCCCTTTTTCTGCATATTTCCATGTAAGCAGGGTCTTTTTGAGCCACAAGGAAAGGTATAGAATCCCCAGGGCTGTGGTGGGTATCAGGATAATCCTGGAAACCCTCACTAATCCTTGACAGGGAGTTAAAAAAAAAAAAAAAAAAAAAGGAAACGAAAGGAAATAAAAAAGAAAAAAGAAAAGCAGCTTTTGCTTTCTTTCTGCTGTGTAGATCTGGGAGGGAGTAGCTCAGTACGTGCCTCATTCTCCAGGTTTTCTTCTAATAATAAAGAAATTAACCAAACACGGTCTTTGGAATTTAAAAGAAAGGTATTGGAATTCTGGTTTTGCCCCTCACTACATGTGTGACTTTGGGCAAGTTACCAACATTTTTAGATCTCTGTGTTACCTCCCACTAGAATCAGGATAAAAATTATAACAAATTTTGGTATCAAATCTTAGAGTACATATAATAAGTTGAGGAAATAATACATATAAACACATTAGTAATTGATACATGAGAATAAATATTACTCTTATCATTATTTCTGAAAATCATTCATTTTTGTAAATTTATTACAAAATTCACCAGTTTATATAATTTATACAATAGCATAAGTAGACAGGTATATAATGCCTGCAACGTAGACAATAGTCATAAAATAAAATATTTCATTATCCTAAGAAGTTCCTACATATTGGTGAGTGCTGTGAAGTGTGTAAACCTGGTGATTCACAGACCTGTATCCCTGGGGCTAATAATATATTATATGTTAATAAAAAAAATTCTTTTAAGTTCCTACATATAATTATAGACTTTTGAAAACTTGAAGAAATTCTTGTGGCATCTAGTCCAATCTCCTTATTTATAGATGAGAAAATCAAAGTCCTATAAAGAACAGGAAATTACCCATAGTAATCTATACTAGCAGTGTCAAATCTGTTAGGTATCTCAAATCTTCTTGTTTTGGACTGAGTTCTTTTCTGCTTTACCATACTGGCTTCAGGAAACCACAAGATTCTAAGGAAGGCGAGGCACATACCAAGAGATGCAGCAGCACAGAGGACCAGGACCAGTGAATGCAGGACCAGGGAACAACAAATACTGCCCTCATTTGGAATACAAGCACTGAAGAGGTTACTTGCGCTTTTATCCAGGCAGCAGCTATAAAACGATCTTAATTGTTGGGAGTTCAGAAGTTTCAACAGTGAATACCCACAGACAATATATTTAAGGAAAAATGGATATGTACTTTACATAACCTATGAATTTGTGAGTGGGATGGGTGTACCATAGAAAGATAACATTGCATTGGAAAACCAAGACTCCACCCACCATAGACACAAAACCAAAATCCTATGAGTTTTTTACCAAACCGTTTGTTGTTCTTAGGAGGACCTAATGTTTCTTTGTTAGGAGAAACATTTGCTTATCTCATGCAAAGATTGGGTGACCTTGTTTCCTGGCTCTGATTGCGCTTTTCAAGCGCATATAGTGCATGCCAGTAAAGATGACAGAATTTCAACATTGCTGGTACCCTTGAGATAAAAGGGTCTTATACTTCCTATAATCTTTCCTTCATCAAAAGCCTGGGTGAAAGAAATCAAATCTATACATGACAGATAAATATAGTCACTTTCTAACATTTTATTTATATTCACTAAAATAATTATGAAAAACTGTGAATCCTCTTGAACATTTTAAGTTGACATTCAAATTTTTCTCATTTTACCTTTAAATAGTTTCAAATATCTTTAAGAGCTAGTGCTTTCTCCAATACCAACATTTAAAGGAAAAATGTTAAATGGCTGTTTCACATGTTCTCAATGAAATCGAATTATCATGGTGAGTTGACACCTACCATCATCTATCATGAAAAAAAATGAACAAGTTTTTCTTCAAAAATCTACCATCATTCCTTTTTCATCTTGCTCTTGTATTTCCACTCTACCTCCCCATATAATCTTATTCTTATAAAATAAGTTTAGTGTATGAAAATCTTTCTAGGCATTTCCATACTTAACTGCAGTAAATGTGTACAAATATATTTGATTATAATAGTCTATGGTCATCTATTTGACCAAGGCAAAACAAATATATTATGAATTTTAATATCTAATCATTAAGGACAATATGTAGAATGTTATTAGGAATTCATTGCTTAATGAAATAGATGATGGATACTCTTGTTTTGTTTCAATTAGTTTGTGTACCCCCTTCTAAAATAAAGCAGGTTTCAAGATCAATTAAATTTTTTGTTCTTATAGACATATTTATTGAAATAACTTGTTCTCATATAAATATATGGGAATGAAAAAGTTTTGCTACAGCAAAGAAGCTCAATTTATTGAATTCCTTTCAAGTCATAAGACAAAAATCACATATTGATCACTCATTAAAAATATATCTGTAGTGATCTAATTACTAGATTAGTTCTTCATTCAATTTTATTGAAAGCAAAGAATTAGAAGCCACATGATTGGCAAAAGAAATTACTTTCTAGTCATTAGTATCATTTAAATTATCCCTTTGATTAGGCCCTCACCCAGAGGTAATGTACCATATAGATTCCCTTTGTGTGAAATCCATGACTTTCTTTTGTAAAGTGAGAGAAAAGCAATTATGAAAGAGAAATTAGGAAAGGAGAATAGACAGGAAGCTTCTAGCATGATGCATTGACCACTGGCAAATTGTCAGGCACATCAATTCTAGGAAGCTATACATATGGCAGTTGAAGATTTGGAAATGGATTTCCTTAAGACTATTCCTGCCTGAGTGCCTAGTGAAAAGTCTTAATGGACTCCCAGGGGAAAGCATATTCTAGCATGAAGACCAATGGAGTAACGAATGTAAATCTAATTTTATCTATGAAAGATTTTCCTCTATTTTGCTCTTCAGACCTCTATTAATTTACATCATCAGAAAACTACATGCTTCCCTAGAACCATCTTCATTGAGATATAATATACCTTGATATTTTTTAAGGCTAAAACATGGAAAAAATCATATACCATTAACTAGGAGTATAATTAACTCAAGATTGCACCTGAGGGCCAATTGGGGGAACAAAAGTATCTAAAGAAAGATGTGGCATTTTCTGTAAAGTGATTTTTGAAAAAATTTCAATTAGAGTCCTTTCATTAAAGTCTCTTGCAATAAACTCTTAATAGTCATTCGTACTAGGAAATGTTTGTCAATCCTGAGTAATTTTTTTTATATCTACATTTTTATATTGGAGGGAGGGAGTAGTCAGTATACTGGGCCCTACTCAGTATTTTTTTTTAATCCTGAGTAATTAATATATTTTATTTTATTATATTAAAAAGATTAGAGAATATTTTGTGTTTCTACTTTTGTCTTAGCTGCAAGGCTGCTAAGAGCCAAATTTAAAGTGAATTCATTGTCAATATTTCTTAACTATAAAATATGCTTCCCCTTTTGCTTATAATTGTATATGTATTTTTTCTTAAGACATATATACAATTTATTTAAGCCATAATACTCTTTTAAAAAAATACTTAAGGATTTAAGGTACAAAGGATGGAGGAATGAAAATATAAATAATTAAAATATCCGCAATCTAGGGGTACCTGGGTGGCTCAGTCATTAAGTGTCTGCCTTGAGCTTGGGTCATGATCCCAGGTCCTGGGATCAAGCCCTGCATCTGGCTCCCTGATCAGTGGGGAGCCTGCTTCTCCCTCTCCTACTCCCCCTGCTTGTGTTCCATCTCTTGCTCTCTCTTTGCCAAGTAAATAAATAAAATCTAAAAATAAAAGAGAAAGAAGAGTCTTTATGAAAAATAATTAATTAATTAATTAAATTAAATAGCCACAATCTAGTCACGTAACTGAGGAGGCTAAAAATTTCTTATGACAATCACTATAAGTTAGAAAACTGAAGTTAGTTTATATTAATTTCAAATAATTAGATACAACTTTCAAATGCTTGTCAGATTGCAGATTACTATAACATATATTTCATGTATAGTATTGAAGCTGTTCTATAACCTACTAGCATATCTACACATGGTAGCCAACAGCAATTGGTTTCTGATTAGACCAGCTGCCGATATTTGTGACAGGACTGTGACAGCAAGAGTAATCACTGTTGGTTACAGCAATGGTAAAAAATAACAACAACAACAACAACAAAACACCTCATTGCCTTGTTCCTACTTTCCACCAATTTTGAAAGAAAAGGTTTGCAGCTCTAGTTGTCTAATTCATATCCGTGTCAAGATGGGAAAAAATATCTTCATTAGGCCATATCATAGTTTATGGCTTAAAAATTATGTGAGTTTTGGAGGGCCTGGCTGGCTCAGTCAGAAGACTATGGAGCTCTTGATCTCAGGGTCATGAGGTTGAGCCCACATTGTGTGTAGAGATTATTAAAAAAAATAAATAAGCTTAAAAAAATTCTGGGAATTTGGAGACTCAGAAGCCCAAGGGTAGAGTCTTGTACCCATTATAATCAATGAGTTCTTAAATTCCAGGATTTAGGTTGTGACACATTCTTAAAAAGAAAAAAAGAAAAGAAAAGTCTAGATGTACCAGATTAAAAATCCATTCATAGTGTTCATAATGCAAGTGTTTTAGTTAACAGGCTTTTGGACCATTCTAAGTTGAGTCATTCATTATATACCCTTTCATATATTTTTAGTGTATTAACAGCTTTCTGAATGAGTACTAACAACCTTAACTGGAAAACAACAGTTATCACATTTATTATGATGTAGATATATATCTAATGTGATAGATGGTTGTTCATAGGTTGAGTAAGACCTCATTCTCTTAATGTAACTTTATGGGGGAAAATACTTTGAATTTAGATTAATGTAAGGAAAGTGAACTCAGACATCCCTGTGAAATGTTTTAATATTTTCTTTTATTGATAGATTCCACTAGATGATAAACCATTAGCGACCTAAGTTCAGAGGAATGCAATAAATAATATAGGTATAAATAGGATGTTAACTAATGAACTTGTTAGTAGCCTATTTACAGACAAATATCCCACTTATTTAAGTTCTATCAGACATATTATGCAAAAGAATGCCTTAAAAATTATAGTTAGTTCTATAGAATATGTGATTTCAATTATAAAAAAAAGCTCACGTGTACATTCATCTGTATGAAAATACTAGAAAAACAATATATATATAAAATGTTACTAGCTATCAGAAACAGCTGATTTTTTTCTTTGTTCTTTTCTATATTTACAAATGTACTGTGTATATAAATATCTTTTAATATCAATGAATAAAATATTTAAATATAAAAAATGACAGTATTCTGACTGACAAATTTTTGCACATTTTGGAATAGAATATATTCTAAGTTTCAACCCTACTATTTGTAGCTATATGACCTTATAGGATATTGCTTTATTGTATAGTCATGTTGTGATGCTGGGAAGGATACATTGTGAAGGAGGTGCTTGTGTGTCCCTTCAGGACCTTCAGTATGGAATTTTACATCTGCAGTAGGCTGCGTGGCTATTGGTGGATTATTATGAATAAGCTTCCCATGCCTAACCTGTTCCCCATCTCTGCAGTCTCCTTTCTATTATTTTGGGTGTCCTTCTTCTAGGACAGACAAAACATGCAATTATCCCAATGAGCAGGAAAGTAATTAACTGGGTGAGAAATATGCCCAGAGTCCATTTTATCCCAAGCATTCAATTAGTTAACCAGGCAAAAGATAAGCAGCCTTCTAAAGAGTATAATAAGGTAAAAATAGTTGGGACAACCCGCCTTGTAACATAATAGGAATAAATACAATGACAATAAAGCCATGCAGAGTTCCTCCAGTTTAGATAATGGAAAGAATGGCCTTACAAAGACAAACTCTGTGACCACCTTCCAATTCCTGTAGGCCTAAGGAATAAAGGAGATTCCTGTCCCCAATTCCTGTCACTGGTAACAGTTAAATAAATGTACTCATTCCAGAGAGAAAACATGAAACAATATGAAGAAAAAGGTCAAGTGGTCAGGAATTGAATAACAATGTGAATAATTGAGTTCTCAATACTGGGTTTAAGAGCACGCATTTTCTAATTGATTTTCTCAAATCTGCTATCCATTCATTCATTTGTTCATTCACCCATTTACCAAACATGCGTTGAGTACTTTTTAAGATGTAAGGACCAAGTCTAAGCAATTTCAAGCCAGCATTTAAAAACCAAAAAACTTGGGGAGGGGAAAATTTGGGCTTTGAATTCTGTTTCTGACATAAACTGTTTGTGTGGGACAGACCCAGGTTTTGGGGACTGAAGTTTATATAATTTAAGAGCCCACTATAAGAAAAGGCATATAAAATTAGGATTACAGGCCCATGCAAGTGAGAAGTCTTGAGGCTGAAGCTTCATCGAATTTCCAGAAATCTACCTCTATAGTGAGATGTGATTTTGTGCTTTAGTTTCCTCAATCCAAGGTCCTAATCCCAGCCTCAAAGGGAGCTGAGATCTGTGAAAGTGATTGCATCTAGCACATGGAAATCTTGCAACTCTGTCAAATCTGGAGCTTAAAAAAAAAAAAAAAAAAAAAAGTCTCGCTCCGCATATTTATTGTATATGCTTTGTCAGTTTGCTCACCTAGAGACATCCTCGGCATCATCTGCCAAAGCAGTCTACTGGGTGGCCACTTGTTATGGGGGCTAGTTTCACTCAAAGTAAGGCTACCAAAAATACAGGACATCCAACTGAATTAGAATTTAAGATCAACAACGGCTAACTTTTTCCTGTAAGCATGTCCCATACAATATTTGGGTGTCTTAAATGTGTTTTTTTGTTAAATCTTGCAACTAACTTTGAAAGCTTATGTTCAATTCTTAGCTCAGATGCTTAACTGGCTGTATTACGTGACCTAAAGAAAGTTTTTTGAGACTGTTTTTCCTTCTGTCGAATGGGGGCAAAAATGTTCTTGACAGAATCGTTGTGACAGTCAAAGGAGACAATAAATTCATGTAAAGTGTTCTGCACAGTGCCTGCCATTGGTGGAGGGGCAGGGGGCGGGGCTTAGTAAAACCAGGACTAGTAGCGCTACCAGAGAGAGAGCAAGCTACAGTTTGCTGCTAAACTTCTCAGAACCCACGCAGGGCATAGCTGGTCCCTTTATTTTTTCCTCCCAGAAAAGGACAGCTAGTCTAGCTGATTTTTGAGAAGTTTGGACAAAGGCTGGAATGCCCAAGTAAGTTTGAATAACATAGTGCCCTCTGGGAAGGAATAAAGGAGTGCATCTGGCCTTAGGTAGTCTTTTCTGTTCAGTTAATTGGATTCACTGAACTCTCTTTCACAATGACAAAAAGCAAATGTTTGGAATAGAAACCTTTCCTGAGTCTAGTAGAACACCAACATTTCAAATAAACATTTTGATCAAACATTTCATCACATAGATCGCATTTGCCCAGAAAGAAGCTTCTGTTCCTATGTGCACTGGTTTTCTGCTTCCCAAAATATTTGCTTGGCATTTTCTGGACATGGGTTGAGGACATCAAAAATGAAATCTTTTCCCTTTCTTTTTATTTCTTTCTCTAAGCATCAATTATATGACTCACTCTCGTTGTTTAATTATTTTTTTTCTCAATGTTTTATTCAGTTAAGTCTAATAGTACAGGGTAAGGCATATTCACTCTGAATGAATAAAACCTTTTACTATGTTCTTTGGTTAATTTTCTCACGTTCTAGCTAGGAACAGCTTGAAACTCAAGATCTTTCTCCTTCTTCCCATCTTTAGCCCAACTTATGCATCTATATTTGTGCTCTTTAATGGTTTCTTCCTTGATTCTCTTATTTACTCAACAAAACTCTTTTCCAGATAAAGTTTTAAGCCCAGGAATAGAAAGAGAAATAACTTTCAGCCTCTTTTCTCAAGGTGCACAAAGCTTAGAAGATGAGGAAAACACAGGAATTTGTTCACTATATGATAAGAAATTCGGTCACAGAAATATGTCCTACATATCAATGAAGTACAGAAGAAAAAATATCTGAATGTGCCAGGGGATGGGATAAGGTCAGAAGGGATGAGGACAAAGGAGGTAATGATGAAAACAAGCTTTAGAGAGTAGATAGAGTTAATTAAGAGTGCACAATTAGCAATTAATTGCCAAGAGGGAAAATTATATACATCAGAGAAAGCAGAGGTAGCTTGGTGAAGCTGAAGGTATATATATAAGAGTAGAAGAGGTATATATATACGATTTATATAAAACTAGAAAAATAGGCTTCACGTGAATTTTTTTAAAAGACTTTCATGTCATTCCAGGGAGTTAAGGTTCTACTCTGGGGAAATGAGGAATTTAGGGCAATATTTGTGTTATAGAAATATCAGTCTGCCTATAGATCCTGTGGAGGCTGAAGTGGCAGAGAAAGATGGGGCAGAGAGGACAATTATAAAGCTATTAAGATAATAAAAACAGAAGAGGATGAGGGTCTGAGCCAAGGTAGAGACAGTGAGAATGCAGAGGAGAGAATGAATTTAAATGTTATGTAGGAAACAGAGTGAAAAACAATTGGAGACAAGAAAACCATGGTTGATTCCTGGATTTCTAGATTTCTGTGTGAGTCTTAAAGAGAAATGGATTCACACAAACATGCAAACACATACACAACACACCAAAGGTAACATGCCTCTCAAATACGTTGTTTGTATGTATTATACTAAGACTCCCTAAGCAAATTATACCATTAAGTGTGTTTAACCATTTATGAACCTGTTATTAAAATTTAATTATTATGTAATTAATAGAACATGAGGCCAGAAAGCCATATGATAATTTTCAGAAACTCTGAGATTACAGATTTTACATTTTACAAAAAAGTTGCCACAGTCTATTATTTTCTTGAGAAGCTGTTCATATATGAAATTGTAGTCTAGCCATTAAGCTAAGTTTAAGTACAACTTAATATTTTCACATTTCTTTTCATTATGATGTTATTGGTTTGATTTTTAATTGTTTTATTAATTATTAAATATATGAAAAATTATATTTATAATATATTGAATCATAAAGAGTAATACTAAAATGAAGATCCATATATTTTTCTACTCAGCTGTAGAAATGGAATATGACCATTAATTTGAGCTTTTGGGGTTCCCTCAGTGATCACATCAATTTCCCTTCACATACTCCATCCTTAGGGGACTACAAATTTGATTGTTTGGAATTAATTATCTCCTTACCCTTTCCCCAGCGTAACCAATATCTTTATATTCTTAATCAATAGTTCTCATTTTACCTAAAAAATAATTCTACCTATGTACTTTTAGTGATGTTTATCTTTTGCCAAACAATATATTCTTGTGATTTGTCCATATTGATGTGCTAATTACTTGACTCTAATGTAGAGGGTTTGTTATGAACATATTTTGATTTGTTTGTCCTTTCCCCTGCAGATTGGCCTATTCTGGATACTCCTGCTTTGCACACTCCTGAGTGCGTCTCCTTATGCATATGGTACATTAAAATCATCAGCTGTCATTTGCTTAGAATTCCCTGTTACATCTTTTTCTACCTTTGACTTTCAAAGATGTGAAAGTCCTTACATTTTGGAGATAACTCTTGTTAACTGTACATTGTATAATGAGTCTCAATCCATGTATTTACAAACTTTTCTATGTGTTTATTTGTATATTTTCTATTAAGTACAATTTTATCTATAAGGGAAAAATAAAAACTACTGTCAAATAGAATTAGAAAGCTACTGTTGTGAGGAGTGAAACATCATCCTACATTTAGGAGAAAAAAATGAAACTCGATTAACATGAGATTTATACTCAGCAACAAGTAAGGAACAGTAGGAAGGAAGAGCATATAAACAGAGATAGTTAATAAGGAAGTTGTAGCATGTGAATTAAAAAGCAATGGTTACTGGAAGGAATTAGAGCTCTCCCTGGAGGAAAGAAGAGAGGTGGTATAAAAAGAGCTTTGCTTTTTGAGAAAAGGCTTGATGGTGAAGACGATTCTAGTTCTGAAAGACTGCCTGAGGAATGCATACATCCAGAGGAACAGAATGTGACAACAGACACATGGTTGTATGCCAGGCTGAGGTTGGATGAAATTTACCATAGCCATTAGTCAACAGCACATCAGAATATCAGGAGGTCCTGAACCTGAGCTGAGCTGGCCTAATTTGTGAGGGAGAAGTATATGTCTTTGATAGCACTACCATTCTTCTTCCTTGGATAAGGTCCCTTCTTAGGGCCTTCATGCTAACTGCTGACTATCTAGAACCCTTACATCTATGCCATCTAGCTGCACATCTTTCCATCAAACAGACATTGCCATTTCCCATGCCCATGGCAAACTTGCATCATCTCCAATGACAGAAATTTTCAGTCAATGTACCCCTAAATTTTTATCGGTGTGTAATTTTTTTTTAAGATTTTATTTATTTATTTGCCAGACAGAGATCACAAGTAGGCAGAGAGGCAGGCAGAGAGAAAGGAAGGGGAGCAGACTCCCTGCTGAGCAGAGAGCCTGATGTGGGGCTCCATCACAGGCCCCTGGGATCATGACCTGAGCCGAAGGCAGAGGCTTTAACCCACTGAGCCACCCAGGCGCCCCGGTGTGTAAAATTTATTCTTGTAACTAAACAGCTTTTTCTTTGGCCTATAAAAGATAGAATAATTTGTTGAATGGTCTATGAAAGGTGTGGAAGGCAAGTGAGCAAGAGATAAGCACTGTACTATGAGGTCAAGCTAACATCATGGAAAGGCAGAATGTTTATAGGTCATATGAGAGCTTAACCTCTTTATTACACAATAGAGCTTAGTGTAGACAGTAAACAGTTTTCAGAGCACAGAAGCATGGTACTAAAGGGGTGACGGCTGAGACACTACTAAATTCAGAAGTCCATACACTTCTGGAACCTCAAAAGCAACAGAATGAGAATACAGAGGATGAACAGGAACTTTCTGAGGTCTTCATGAAAACTCTAAATTACACATGGACCATTTTCGTTGTTTTAAAAACAGAGACCATTGCCAGTGTCTGTAGCTTGTTGCTCCTGAAGAAGCTTCATGAGTTTGCATTGGCCTGTTTGGCCAGCCTTGGCCCAGAGACTGCTGAGGAGTCGAAGGCACTGATCCCAAGCCTGGAGGGGTGGTTTGAAGATGAGGAGCTACAGCAGACACCTGATAACCAGACCAAGTGCAGCTTTCAATATTAATCTCCAAATATCCCTCTGCTGCTGAGGGAACTACATTCCTAGCATCTGGAGCTGACTTACACAGAAATTCTGTTGCAGAAGACACTTGGTCTGCGTTTGGATACAACAACCCAGCTTGATCTTGGTTTCAGTTGCTATTGCAAACTAGACTGTTGGACCTTGATAACATGACCTTGCCTCTGGGAAGGGTGAGGTGGGGTGATGTGCATATAAGGTACACTGTTGATGGCCTCATACCACTGCTTTGGCCCCTGTATTATTTTAATTTTTTAGAAGAGTTTATTGATAAAATAGTAATAATCGTGGGTACTTCTATTGATAATCGTGGACATTTCTCTAGAGATGCAGTCTTATACTGTGATAGTGGTTATATATGAACATTCAAGTTTTTAAATCTACCCCAAATTCCAGCATTTGTAAGTATGCTGCAAATACAAATGTCTGAGGATGTCAGCAGTAGGTTTCAGCTCTGTCAGGGTAGTGACCCATGTTCAGCTTAGTGAACAAAGGTACATGGGTAGTACCAGGGAAATACCAGCTGAATGAGTGAATGCTTTCCCTTGCCTTGTTTTTCACTAGGGACATTTTGATATATTTATTTGGGTTAACTCATTCAGGCTGATAAAATGTGAGATTGTCTAGCTAGTTGTTAAATATTTAACAGAAACGAACTCAAAGCTTTATCATGAAGAATCCTATTCAGACGAGAAGGAGTTTCAGACAAAGGTGTCAGGCTACTGGGAAGCTAGGAATAAGAATAACATGTAAGTTCAGCCTACTTCTTAAATCACAAAAATCAAAGACAGGAGATTAGAAAGGAAAATATGTGGTAGGAATTATTTTATCAATTACTTAAATAAGTATTGACACTTTCTAAAGACAAACATCATGCCTTATTGAGAGGACACTGACAATAAATATAAGAAATAAAGTTATGTAGTATGTTAGAATGTGTTAACTGCTGTGAAAAAAAAATACTCAGACCAAAGAAAGGGAGTTCAAGAAAGCAGAACAGAGGACAATTAAAAATGCATTCATTCTGGGATGCCTGGGTGGCTCAGTTGGTTGGACGACTGCCTTCGGCTCAGGTCATGATCCCAGAGTCCCGGGATCGAGTCCCGCATCGGGCTCCCAGCTCCATGGGGAGTCTGCTTCGCTCTCTGACCTTCTCCTCGCTCATGCTCTCTCTCACTGTCTCTCTCAAATAAATAAATAAAAAATCTTTAAAAAAATGCATTCATTCAATTTATTCGTCCATTCACTCACTTAGCCACTCAGCCAACAGTCCTCAAGCATCTACTTTGTCCTTAGTATACAGAATATAAAGATGAATTAGACGTGGCCCTTCTTAGTCAAGCTAACACACATGAACAATAGAACAGCCAAGTTGTTGTTTGTAAATTCTCTAATAAAAATTGGGATGGAGTGCTATGGGGACTTTCAATAATAGCTAGCAATTCAGGGAAGGCTTCAGAGATAAGCACTATTTGCATTAGATCTTAGGAACTGGGTAAGATTAAATCAGTTCAGAGGAGAGAAAGGACATTCCAGGCAACAAAAACAACTAATGCATCAGCATGGAGATATACAAGAGCATAGCAATTCAAGGAAAGGTAAAAACTTTGTTGTAGTGAAAGCATAATGAGGACAGAAAGCTAACAAGGGGGTGTGTGGTGGAGTCCAGTAGGGGTGAAGGAGCAGCTCTGCAGCAGGCAAGCTTGGAAAGGAATCTAGCCAATATACATGAAGAGTTTCTACATACACTGAATGCATTTGGATGCTGCCCTGTATTTTGATCATGCGAAACAGCAGGCTTAAAAGTACTGTGGAACAAAGCAGTATACTTCTGTGTTTACCATGGGTGTGCTTGGCTTTAACTAGACCCAGAATACAAAATTTCAAGCTTACAAAACAGATAAAGTAGGATGTGATTATTTTGTGAACAAAGGGATTCTTAACTTTATAAAAGGATTTACGTTCTTTGTTCTCAAGTATTAAAGTAGTGCCTGAGCTTGCCAGTTCCCTGGATGTTAGGAGTCTTCCATCATGGAGCTATTCCTGATACGCTCTGCCTCTACAGTAGAACAATTTTTTTTCTTGCTTTGTTTTTAGAGATATATATATATATATATATATATATATATATATATTTGGAGATATATTGATATCTCCAATCCTATAGAAGACATGATCTTGTAGTTTCAATGTTTTAGTAAACATGTGTTTAGCTCCCAACCCTCCCCTCCCTTACCAATAAACAAACTGAAGGACAGAAAGGGAAAGGAATCAATGCAGCCTTCATGGCACCAGATCAGAACATCCTGGAGTTGGGGCAGGAGAATTGACAAATAAAGCTGATGGTGGAGGAGATGGCGCCTGAATTTGTAGGAGACACCATGGGACTACCGGCATTGTGTAATAGTTGCACCGAGATTCCTGATGATGATGGGGATTTGGATATAGGAAACGTGAGGATGTAATGAGATAATCAAAATCTCATAAGGGACATCTGTATCTAGAAGATGGGCTTACTAAATTCCTTCACGTGGTGATATTTCATGGGAATACAGTTTTGTCAATCACTGTCTTTATCAGTTCTTATTCCCAAACATTTCAACTTTTAGAGAACTGTTGTATACTTTTTTTTTTTTTTTTTTAATTTAGAGACAACCCAAACAGTGGGAGGATGAGTGAAAGGAAGAGGGAGATAAAGGGTTTCAGTTATGGAATGAATAAGTCCTGGAAATAAAAGGCACAGCGCAAAGAATATAGTCAGTGATATTGTAATAGCATTGTGTAGTGACAGACGGTAGCTACCCTTGTGGTGAACACAGTATAATGCATAAACATGCTGAATCACTATGCTGTACACTTGAAACCAACATATCACTGTGTCAACTATGCTCAAATTAACCAAATGTTAATAAATAAGTTAAAAATAGGGGTGCCTGGGTAGCTCAGTGGGTTAAAGCCTCTGCCTTCAGCTCAGGTCATGATCTCAGGGTCCTGGGATGGAGCCCCACATCGGGCTCTCTGCTCAGCAGGGAGCCTGCTTCCTCCTCTCTCTCTGCCTGCTTCTCTGCCTACTTGTGAACTCTGTCTGTCAAATAAATAAATAAAATCTTTAAAAAAACACATAAGTAAGTTAAAAATAAATAAAAATAACACAGGCAAAGGATTTGGGAGTGAATTCCTCTAGGTATGCTTACTGCCACACCTCTTCAAAATATTAGTCTTAATGTCTTTATTTGTTAAAGGCTCAGTTTAATGTTTAAGTTGATAGATAGCAATAATTTAAAAGTAATATTTAAATATACTAATAAGGGTTCGTCTACATAAACCATTTACCAAACTGACCAAATAGATGTTTTTCCAAAACATTAAAATACGTGTGTATGAGGATGCATCTTGAAGTAACATACTAAAAGTAATATACTTAATGGTAAATGACAGAACGTTTGCCCCTTAATGTCAGAACAGAAGGAAACGATGTCTTTTCTATCCTTTTTTTAAAAAATGAGATATTTTATTTTTAATTTAAATTAAATTAATGAACATTGAATGTATATCAGTTTCAGAGGTAGAGGCCAGTGATTGGTCAGTCTGATATAATACTCATTATATCATGTGAACTTCTTAATATCTGTTTCCCAGTTACCCCTCCCTACCCCCTCCAGGAAATCTCAATTTGTCTCCTATGATTAAGAGTCTTTTATGGTTTGTCTCCCTCTCGGGTTTTGTCTTGCTTTTATTTTTAAGGATATCTTTTCTTAAAACTGATCAACAATTCTTAGCCAATATAAGAAAGCAAGAAGAAGGCAAAAGACCTTAAAAAAAAATAGAAGGATAGAAATAAAATTTTCCTTATTCATAAATTATATGATTGCTGTTGGGAAGGAAAAATAATTTTTCTCAACTCTCTTTTGTTCTTGGCTGAGACCCCTGTATCAAAAGACATATTAATAGAAGAGAAACAAACAGAAGTTTGGTAACATGTGTACCTTCTATATACCTTCTATATACCTAGAAAATGGAGTAATTCCCTAAAATGGTTTAAGCAAACACCTTAAACACCATCCTCAGATGTTGAGGGTGAGCAGGGGAGGCCTGCTTATTGGGGGATTACTGGGAAAAACACAGTAACAAGTGTGCAGATCTAAATCCTTCCCTTTTTCATTGATAAGACTTTCTGGAGATTTAGTCATTGTCCTGTTCCTTGTACAGAGAGGGTGAGACACTCTTATAGATGGAAGTTCTCTAATAAATGTAAATGTCGGGGCGCCTGGTTGGCTCAGTGGGTTAAGCCTCTGCCTTCAGCTCAGGTCATGATCCCAGGATCCTGGGATCGAGCCCCGCATCGGCTCTCTGCTCAGCAGGGAGCCTGCTTCCTCCTCTCTCTCTCTCTCTCTGCCTGCCTCTCTACCTACTTGTGATCTCTCTCTGTCGAATAAAAAAAAAAAATCTTAAAAAAAAAAAATAAATGTAAATGTCTTTTACAAAAGGGCAACTTCTACTCTGTTTTTCAGAGGTTCTTCTGTGTCTGTACCTTCTTACAAATAATAAGCCTAAAGTAATTCTTATGCCTGAGGCATGTCTGGGGGGCAGCAAATTTTGCTTCCCTTCATTGTCTACATAGAAAATACTAAGAAACATTGAAAAAAAGAAAACCCTGCTGGAAAAATAAGTGAATTTAACAAGGTTAAAGAATAAAAGGTCAATATAGTAAAAGTAATTCTATTTCTTTTTTTTTTTTAAGATTTTATTTATTTGACAGAGAGAGATCACAAGTAGGCAGAGGCAGGCAGAGAGAGAGGAAGGGAAGCAGGCTCCCTGCCGAGCAGAGAGCCTGACTGGGGCTCCATCCCAGGACCCCGGGATCATGACCCATGCCGAAAGCAGAGGCTTTAACCCACTGAGCCACTCAGGCGCCCCAGTAATTCTATTTCTATATGTTAACAACAAACAATTGGAAAATTAAATCAAAACTAAGCCAAAATAATATTTAATAATGTTTGGAGGAGGCACCCAGCCATGGATAACGTGTTCCAGGGTCCAGAGAGTGAGGGTGGCCAGTTGGCTCCAGGGCCGTGAAGCCCGTGAGAGAAGAGGTAAGCAAGCTTTTTGGATACTGCTCCTTCAAGCAGGCCCAACAGGATGGCAACTGAAGAGCCTCAGAACATACTGAAAAGGAAGTAGTATCTTTGATGAATCAGTGCCTGTGCAGGCTCAGCATCTGAACCCACCTGGTGGGAAGACCAGAGATATTTTTGGGTCCCCAATCTCTGCCACCTTCATCTTTGGCACACCCAGACAAACCCAAGGACCAAGTGTTCTCGTGTGAAGAAGAGTCCAAATCGGCCCTTAAAGCTGCAACAAACATCTCATCCAGAGGAAGGGCTGGGTGACAAAGGTGGCCCTAGAGAAGTAGGCTGAGCCCAGCAGCCAGTGCCTATGCCAGGAGTGACAGCCATGAGCCCAGGTGGTGCTGTGGTCTGCTTTTCACAGCAAAGTCCTGAGCCTGACCAGAGGCAAATCCAGTAAGTCCTTCTATGAAGAGAGGTTGCTGCTTCCCCTGTAGCCAGACAAGACACCAGAGAAGTAGGATTTCAAATAGAGTTTCTCTGAGCCCAGAGGAGCCAGGTAGGGAGATTGTCTGTTGTGTGTCTGAAGCTGTGGCTCAGGCTTTGTTGCCATCACAGAACCATGGAAGACCTTACCTCCTTGACCACTGCCAAGAGACATGTCCGGCGGGGAGAAAATGTGACTTCCTTGTGTGTACTCTGTCACAACTCCAGATGTGATAGAATTCTGTGAGGAGCATGAGGGGAGGTTGTATGAAGCCACAGTGCAGCCTGGTGTCGTGGGGGCTGCCTACAGCCTCTTTGCACGAAGTTCTGCTGGCTGACCTGGGGTCCAGGAATCTCTAAGCAACAGAGTTTAAAGCCTTGGCAAGAAAATAAAAAACAACCTTGTCTGTTGCTATCCTGTAGAGGAGTGAGGCTATAAGCCAAAACACTAATGGGAGGGAGTGAGAGTCTCTGGCTGGCCCCTCAGATCCTCACACTGTTCACTGTGTGGCCTGGTTTCTGACCGGGGGACCTGCAGCTGCTGGCCCACAGCCCCTCCTTTCCTGTCAACCCCAAGTGCGTTGCTCTGCACTCTTCTTGAGACACCTCAGTAGCTTGTCCTCAACAGCTGTTAACCAAAATCAAAAAGTCCTTCTCAGTCTCAGCTTTATGGAAAGATTTTGTGCCCTGACCCTCTGAGGTAGTTCATTTCTGCCATCTAAAAGCTTGGCCAGATCTTATGTATCTGCCTTTCATTTGCAGGCTGATTTTGCTGTGAATGATTCCCTTCTTTTCTCATCAGCCTACAGTCTAGGCCTTTGCCCCTCACCAGTGATGTGGATAGCTTCTTTCAGAAGTCATAGTTCTTCCTGTTTGGAAGGCACTGACTTCTGCAACTTTAAAACTCTGTCCTCATGCATCTGGATAAATGGGTCTATTTAAATCCTTTATCTATCTTACTGTATTCCTGCGGATGGTGGGAAGAAGAGATACTCCAGAACCTCAGGTTTGAGTCTTCAATAATATCTAAAGTAAAGAGCTATTCTAAAATACCAGCTTTACATAAGTCACCATTGACCCTGATTTGTTTCTGACAACTTTCTAGGAAAAAGTCATTTGCTCCGATATGGCAAAGAGGAAGAAAAGCTTGCTTAGCTGCTCTTCATAAAACTTTGCAGGGCCTCTGGACCATATTCAGTTTCCAGAAGAGACCTGGAGACCTCAGGCCTGAAGATTAAATAGTTTGACAACAAAGTCTCAAATGGCCAATTCCATGATTCCTGCCAGGAAAGATAGAAAGCTGGCCAGACTCATGTTGCTTTAACTCATCAGGCAAAAAGTTGGCCCCGAAAGGGCTAGGGTCTCAGTTCTTTTTTGTCTTTTTGAAGACTTTAATTATTTGACACACAGTGAGAGATAGTGAGGGAGAGAGCACAACAGGGGGAGCAGCAGGCAGAGAGAGGGAGAGGGAGAAGCAGGCTCCCCACTGAGCAAGGAGCCTGATGTGGGGCTTGATCCCAGAACCCTGAGATCATGACCTGAGCCAAAGTCAGATGCTTAACCAAGCAAGCCACCCAGGTGCCCCTATAGTCTCAGTTCTTACACTTCACTCATGTTGGACCAACAGTTAACAGAGGACAAGTTTTGGGTGGGGGAAGCTATTGGTATGAGTGCCTACAAAGCTAATGCCAGGTGCTAAAAATACCTCTGTTGTTGTTACAATTATGAAAAGCAACAACATTGTTTAGTTACATTCACAGTGGCCTAGACACTTAAGTGCCTGCAGGAACAAGCTGTTGCTGAGTTTGTTACACCTGGAGCATCTGAACCCACCTGGTGGGAAGACCAGAGATATTTTTGGGTCCCCAATCTCTGCCACCTTCATCTTTGGCACACCCAGACAAACCCAAGGACCAAGTGTTCTCGTGTGAAGAAGAGTCCAAATCGGCCCTTAAAGCTGCAACAAACATCTCATCCAGAGGAAGGGCTGGGTGACAAAGGTGGCCCTAGAGAAGTAGGCTGAGCCCAGCAGCCAGTGCCTATGCCAGGAGTGACAGCCATGAGCCCAGGTGGTGCTGTGGTCTGCTTTTCACAGCAAAGTCCTGAGCCTGACCAGAGGCAAATCCAGTAAGTCCTTCTATGAAGAGAGGTTGCTGCTTCCCCTGTAGCCAGACAAGACACCAGAGAAGTAGGATTTCAAATAGAGTTTCTCTGAGCCCAGAGGAGCCAGGTAGGGAGATTGTCTGTTGTGTGTCTGAAGCTGTGGCTCAGGCTTTGTTGCCATCACAGAACCATGGAAGACCTTACCTCCTTGACCACTGCCAAGAGACATGTCCGGCGGGGAGAAAATGTGACTTCCTTGTGTGTACTCTGTCACAACTCCAGATGTGATAGAATTCTGTGAGGAGCATGAGGGGAGGTTGTATGAAGCCACAGTGCAGCCTGGTGTCGTGGGGGCTGCCTACAGCCTCTTTGCACGAAGTTCTGCTGGCTGACCTGGGGTCCAGGAATCTCTAAGCAACAGAGTTTAAAGCCTTGGCAAGAAAATAAAAAACAACCTTGTCTGTTGCTATCCTGTAGAGGAGTGAGGCTATAAGCCAAAACACTAATGGGAGGGAGTGAGAGTCTCTGGCTGGCCCCTCAGATCCTCACACTGTTCACTGTGTGGCCTGGTTTCTGACCGGGGGACCTGCAGCTGCTGGCCCACAGCCCCTCCTTTCCTGTCAACCCCAAGTGCGTTGCTCTGCACTCTTCTTGAGACACCTCAGTAGCTTGTCCTCAACAGCTGTTAACCAAAATCAAAAAGTCCTTCTCAGTCTCAGCTTTATGGAAAGATTTTGTGCCCTGACCCTCTGAGGTAGTTCATTTCTGCCATCTAAAAGCTTGGCCAGATCTTATGTATCTGCCTTTCATTTGCAGGCTGATTTTGCTGTGAATGATTCCCTTCTTTTCTCATCAGCCTACAGTCTAGGCCTTTGCCCCTCACCAGTGATGTGGATAGCTTCTTTCAGAAGTCATAGTTCTTCCTGTTTGGAAGGCACTGACTTCTGCAACTTTAAAACTCTGTCCTCATGCATCTGGATAAATGGGTCTATTTAAATCCTTTATCTATCTTACTGTATTCCTGCGGATGGTGGGAAGAAGAGATACTCCAGAACCTCAGGTTTGAGTCTTCAATAATATCTAAAGTAAAGAGCTATTCTAAAATACCAGCTTTACATAAGTCACCATTGACCCTGATTTGTTTCTGACAACTTTCTAGGAAAAAGTCATTTGCTCCGATATGGCAAAGAGGAAGAAAAGCTTGCTTAGCTGCTCTTCATAAAACTTTGCAGGGCCTCTGGACCATATTCAGTTTCCAGAAGAGACCTGGAGACCTCAGGCCTGAAGATTAAATAGTTTGACAACAAAGTCTCAAATGGCCAATTCCATGATTCCTGCCAGGAAAGATAGAAAGCTGGCCAGACTCATGTTGCTTTAACTCATCAGGCAAAAAGTTGGCCCCGAAAGGGCTAGGGTCTCAGTTCTTTTTTGTCTTTTTGAAGACTTTAATTATTTGACACACAGTGAGAGATAGTGAGGGAGAGAGCACAACAGGGGGAGCAGCAGGCAGAGAGAGGGAGAGGGAGAAGCAGGCTCCCCACTGAGCAAGGAGCCTGATGTGGGGCTTGATCCCAGAACCCTGAGATCATGACCTGAGCCAAAGTCAGATGCTTAACCAAGCAAGCCACCCAGGTGCCCCTATAGTCTCAGTTCTTACACTTCACTCATGTTGGACCAACAGTTAACAGAGGACAAGTTTTGGGTGGGGGAAGCTATTGGTATGAGTGCCTACAAAGCTAATGCCAGGTGCTAAAAATACCTCTGTTGTTGTTACAATTATGAAAAGCAACAACATTGTTTAGTTACATTCACAGTGGCCTAGACACTTAAGTGCCTGCAGGAACAAGCTGTTGCTGAGTTTGTTACACCTGGAGCATCTGAACCCACCTGGTGGGAAGACCAGAGATATTTTTGGGTCCCCAATCTCTGCCACCTTCATCTTTGGCACACCCAGACAAACCCAAGGACCAAGTGTTCTCGTGTGAAGAAGAGTCCAAATCGGCCCTTAAAGCTGCAACAAACATCTCATCCAGAGGAAGGGCTGGGTGACAAAGGTGGCCCTAGAGAAGTAGGCTGAGCCCAGCAGCCAGTGCCTATGCCAGGAGTGACAGCCATGAGCCCAGGTGGTGCTGTGGTCTGCTTTTCACAGCAAAGTCCTGAGCCTGACCAGAGGCAAATCCAGTAAGTCCTTCTATGAAGAGAGGTTGCTGCTTCCCCTGTAGCCAGACAAGACACCAGAGAAGTAGGATTTCAAATAGAGTTTCTCTGAGCCCAGAGGAGCCAGGTAGGGAGATTGTCTGTTGTGTGTCTGAAGCTGTGGCTCAGGCTTTGTTGCCATCACAGAACCATGGAAGACCTTACCTCCTTGACCACTGCCAAGAGACATGTCCGGCGGGGAGAAAATGTGACTTCCTTGTGTGTACTCTGTCACAACTCCAGATGTGATAGAATTCTGTGAGAAGCGTGAGGGGAGGTTGTATGAAGTCACAGTGTTGATGAACTGATTCTAAAATTTATATGAAGAAGCAAAGGATTTAAAACAGTCAAAATCTCGAAGAGCAAAAGTGGAGGAGTTACATTGCCTGAATTCAAGACTTATAGCAATCATGATAACTTTGTATTGATATAATAATAAACCTACAAATCAGTGGAACAGAACAGAGATTCCATAAATAGATCATACATGTATGATCAAATAGTTTTTGGAAAGGTGTCAATTCAGTTCAATGAAGGAAAAAATCTTTTCAACAAATGTGCTAAAGCAACTGGGTATCCCTATTGAAATTAATGAGCCTCAACCCAGTATCACATTATATACAAAATTTAATTTGACATGAACCAGACCTAAAGGTAAAAGCTAAAACTCTAAACTTTCTAGAAGAAAATGGAAGAGGAAAACTTCATAACTCTAAAGTAGGCAAAGATTTATTAGATAAGATAACAGGAAAAAGAGGTAACGATCTTCACCAACAGAAATATATTCCTATCATCAAATGACATTATCAGGAGAATGAAAAGGCCGTCCATTGACTGGGAGAAAATATCTGTGATAACATGTATCTGACAAAAAAAAGCTCGTATCCAAATCATATAAAGAATCACTATAACTCAATAATAAAAAGTCAACCAACCGAATAAAAAATAGGCACTCTTCTGGACACATACACAAACATACACAAACAAATATCCCCAATGAAAATCTTCAATTCTTTTTACTATTACCATCATAGCCTGAGCCCCAGGTTTTTTGTCATAATTATTTTTGGTGATAACAACCAAGTGATAATACCCAGGCAGAATCTACTGAAGTAGAGGCAGAGAAGCCCTACCTATAAAGATAATAAGGTTTTAATGGCCATTCTATTCTTGCACATACCCAGGCCATTACAGAGTTATCATTTAGCTTTATAGCATCACAATCATATAAAGGTTAACTGCAGTGCTTCACACTCTTTCCCTTATCCTGGAATTTTCCCAGGGCTACCCATTGAAGAACAGATTGATCTCTCTCAAATCCAACAGAACTGGGATAGAAATTTTATATCGATTTAACCAAATTGACAAAATGTGATCCCTTTGCTGCATAAACAAAGATGTACCTAGAAATGTTATTGTATTAGTGTATTTGAACACTAAATCTAATCAGATCATAATGATTTAATTACTGTTTTATTACACACGTAAGTAATGTCTATTAAATCAAGCCTCTTAAATGCCATTCATGCTTACAGGAGCCTACAAAAGAAGTTTCTGATAGTTTTCCTAATAGAGGAAAAGCTATAAATAGGCACATCTCAAATCATACATGTACCACCCTCAAATTTATAAACCATATTATTACCATTGAATCAGTTTCATCCCCATTCATTAACATTTTAAATTTGAACTTATTTCTGAATTTGAAAGTCATACATGCTCATGGGAAAAATAGAGTATGTAAAAATGTAAAGAGAAAAGAAATTTCACTTAAGTGATCCAGAAAAAAAATTGTTAAAATTTTCAATGCTACATTTTATTATTTTTCATAACTTTTGTTTGTATACCTGAGATCATATAGTGACATATTTTTTTAAAGATTTTATTTATTTATTTGACAGAGAGAGATCACAAGTAGGCAGAGAGGCAGGCAGAGAGAGAGAGGAGGAAGCAGGCTCCCTGCTGAGCAGAGAGCCCGATGCAGGGCTCAATCCCAGGACCCTGAGATCATGACCTGAGCCGAAGGCAGTGGCTTAACCCACTGAGCCACCCAGGCGCCCTGATAGTGACATATTTTTATGCTGCCTTTTATTGACCAATATATAAATTATATATGTTAATTACATACTTAGGTTTAAAATAAGGGTAATTTTGTGTACACGTTTTGAACAAACAGAAAATTAGAAAGACTGAAACAAAAACATAAACTCCCACAGCCAAGAGATGATTTTTAGTTTCCATTGAATTCTTTTTCCACACTATTATTACTACTCAGCATGTGTAGGAAGTTTCAGATCATCAACTAATTTAATTTAATAAGTATATTGTACAGATTTTTATTACACTCCTTACCAGCACTAGACACTACAATTTTTAAAACCCATCAAATTGTTTAGTGATAGATAGTTTCTGTTAATTTTCATTTCTTTGTTTCTAATGAGGTTAGATATATTTTTGAGGTTAGACATATTTTCATACATTCTTTGGTGTATTTCTAATGGAGTATTTACCACTTTCTTAATAGTTTGTCACGTTTTCTTTGAAGTTAGGATATCAACTTTTATCTGGTGTATCAGGTGCAAAGTATTTTCTCACTTTGCCTTCTAATACGCTTAGTCTTTTTCTATACAGATTTTTTGTTTGTTTTTTTAAAGACTTTATTTATTTATTTGACAAACAGAGACACAGCAAGAGAGGGAACACAAGCAGGGGAAGTGGGAGAGAGAGAAGCAGGCTTCCCGCTGAACAAGGAGCCCAGGTAAGTCTCAATCCAAGGAACCCAGGATCATGACCTGAGCCAAAGGAGACAGTTAACGACTGAGCCACCCAGGAGACTCCATACAGATGTTTTAAAATGATCAGGCAATCCAAAAGTTCACGAGTTGTGTAATTTTATATATTGTTTTCAAGTTTAGAAAGCCTCTACGTATCCAGCCCTTTGTTGATATTTGCTTATATTACTTCTTTTCAACAAGTATATTTCCTAGATATGTCCATTATAAAACCCCTACATATTTAGATCTGTTCACTTTAATTTTTTTCTATTTATTAATCCATTAGTTTCCCTTTTTTTGCCTTCCTTAAGATTGCCTTTTTTAAAACTTTCTAGCTTCTTAAATAAGATGCTATCTCATTCATTTATCTTTCTTAAATCATAGCCCATAGAGATATAATTTTACCTTTAAGTATGTATTTTGGATTATCCTAGAAATTTTGGTACATATTATTCTCATTTCAATTATTTTCTAAAGACATTTTAATTGCATTTTTATTCCCTTTTTAACTAAATTGCTATTCAGTGGACTCTTAATTAACTTTAAGTGTTGTGCATATTTGGACAGAAGATGTAAACTAGCCCATCCAGTTACCAATTTTTTAAAAGTTGAGGGAATGGGGTACCTGGATGGCTCAGTGGGTTAAGCCTCTGCCTTCAACTCAGGTCATGATACCAGGGTCCTGGGGTAGAGCCCTGCATTGGGCTCTCTGCTTATAGGGGAGCATGTTTTCCCCTCTCTCTCTGCCTGCCTCTCCGCCTACTTATGATCTCTATCTGTCAAATAAGTAAATAAAATCTTTAAAAAATAAATAAATAAAAGTTGAGGGAATGGCTTCAAATCTGATTAAATTTTATAAACACATCTCACACATTTGACAAAATATATATTTTCTATTTGTGAGCATGAATTTATATTGTTCATAAGTATTTGTGGTTATTTACTTTGTGTCTTGATCTGTCACAGTACTGAGCTAAAGCATCTCACTACAATGGTTTTTGATGTCAAATTATTTAAATATTTTTGTTGCTATATATAATGTGTACAGAGATTTATTGTTGTTATCCCTTCACAATGGATTTTATCAAGAGAATTACCCACTGTCTCATTCAATGGTTTTTTTTCTCCCCGAGTTCCATTTTGCTATTATTGTGATTTTTGCTTCTATCTTTTTTTTTTTTTGCATTTGCTATTAAGAGGGGAGTTTAACTCACACATAAATGTCATAATTAATATGTGTAATCTTAGTTCTTTTATTTTATGCCTTCTCTAATTTTTTTTGGCTTACCAGGTACTTTGTATTTTTGCAAGTTTTTTTTTTTTTTTTTTTTTTTTGGTAGACTTTGTTTTATTTGCTGCTACCCCCTATGCTGGCTAAGTAGAAATTTTGTTTTTAGTTCTGCTTGGAGTTGTCCATATGTTTAACAAATATTTAAGTGAGCATCTTACTTTCTGAAAGTAATTACTTAGAAATATGCATTAAAATAGGTGTATTTAAACTGAAGCCCCAAACGATGCTGTACATGGTTGGAGTAAGGCACAGCCTAATGTAAGGCTGATCTAGCTCAGTAAACTCCTGAAAAATGTAACTATTATGAAAACAGGTGTCTGATTTGTTAATAAAAATATTTGTTCTAATTGCAGTTATGCTAGAATTCTTAGAAGGAACAACAACAAAAATAATGAATCAAAGTCATGATTTTCTTGCCACTATTTTCCCAACAAAATGTTATGACATCCCCCTTAGGATCATGCTGCAAGCTACCAGAAGAATTTCAACTCATGCATTTAAAATGTATTTAATAATTTCCTATTATGTTTGAGGGACTCATGAACAAATTAGATATGGTTCCTACTATTATGAAACATACAACCTAGCTGGGGACACAGATAATAAACAAGGAAACAAAGGAACACAGGCAGACGCGCGTACACACACACACACACACACACACACATCTCTGGCCTTCTGAAAAATTTTCAGATGTATTTTAATGAGGCAGGAAGACCTCATATATTAAGTAACATCTGTGAATAAGCCCATATATTAACATGAAAGTTCTAACTTAAGTTTTATCTTCAGTGATACTTTATTTCCACTGCTTGCCTTCCAGCTAGTTATAATCCTTCATATACTCACTTGAAATTTCCTCTGTCAGAATTTCTGCTAATGCTTAATACATTGTCTTTCCCAGAGCATGATGCATCTTAGAGATCTTTTCGGCCCAGGATAGTAAATATAGGCACTAATGTCACCCTCTCACCTCCCAAGCCCATGGCAGTCATTGGCCATCAATATTGATGCTCATTTATTTCAAAGCTAAATATAGCACAGGGATCACTTTTACCATAGCATTCTAGTTTGTACTAACCATCTGAGGATTTTGAACAGGAGATGAGACCTATTAGAAAAAGTATTATTTCAAAGTGAGCAAACTTGTTGCTAACTAAAACTTAAAAGTATAAAATAATTAGTAGATCCATATTGGTAAGAATCTTCTTGAGTAACAATTTTGTGAGTCAGAATTTTCAATCAGGAATTAATTTGGAGGTGAGGCAAATCAAAATGTATTCTACCACACTGGTTATTCTTAGCCCTATGCCTCTTCCAGCTCCATTTTTTAGGACTGTAATTTGGACCTCCTGAACTAGAAATGTAGCATTAGAGCATCTGTACCCTATATTAACTTTATTAACTATATTACTATATTATATTAACTCAGAACTACCTTAACTCAGAACAACACTCCCCTTCTTTTGGTACAGATCCTTTCTTCAATTTATTTTTTTCATACAACTCGCCTCTCATTTTTCATGGCATTAAGCATTGTACAGTGTTGTAACCACAAGAATGAGAAGGCTGAAACATCACTCTAGTCACAAAAGACTTATTTAAGAATAGACATTGCACAATTGACAGTCTTATTATTTATTCAACAGGTATTTATTGAGCATCTTCTATGGGCTAAGCAATGTGCTAGGCTCTTGAGATAAGCCATTTAATAGAACTGAAAAGTTTTAATAGAAATGAAAAGCCCCTTATAGGGCTTCTTAGGTGGACCAGGCAGAGATGGAGCTAGGCAATAAAGCGGACAGTAAACCAAGCTATTAGATGGTGATTTTGACCTAAAAAGGAGCAGAGTAGATAAAGGAGATTGGGACATATTGAGATTGGTGATGGGGTGCATTTTTAAATAGGGTTTTATGGAGAAGATGAAATTTAAGCAAAGATTTGAAAGAGGTAAAAGAGTTGCCATGCATACCGCTGAAGGAAAGATGTTCCAGGCATAGGAAAGAGTGGGTCTGGTGTGTGTGAACAACAGCAAGGATGTCATTGTGGCTGGAGTAGCACAAGCATGAAGGAGAGTAGGAGATGGCAGGGGAGGAGAGAGGCAGACAACTTAGGCCATGCCACTTTGCTCAGACAACCCAAGTGGTACACAAGAAAAAAAGATAGATATTAAATATGTTAATGTAATTAGCACACTTAATTTAATTAAGTGTAGTTAGTTGGTTTCACACCAAACAATAATAGGAACCTGATTCCCTACAGGAATCCCGTCTCACTTTTAAGCCCTTTCAAAATTTCCCCCATCAGTCCTTTAATTAAACAAGACTCCCAGAGTCCTATTATTTGAATGTTCTATTTCCCTAGTCTTTGCAAACTACCTTAACCTTACCCACCTCTTTTCTAAATGCAAGCTACATAACAAATTTTCACATTGTTTCTACATTGGACATAATTACCTGTGAAGCCTTTTGCGATATTCCTGCAAAATAAATTATATTGCAATGCATCTTGGGGTCCAAGTAGGATCTAAAACAATTGATTTCAATTCATTGCATCCTTGGCATGTGAACTGAAGTGGACATCACTAAAAAGGCTAAAGGTGCCCCACGTGTTCCCTTTGGACTTCCCTTGTGGACTTTGACACATGGTGACGATTTCATGAAAACTCAAACAGCAACCCAAGTGTCTCTGTATATCTCTTGCCTGTGTTACAAGAGTGAGTCTCAACTCTGAAGGAGGCACGGTGATGCCTAGAGATTCAACTGACATGAGGAAGACACAGGCCTCCTCCCATGCCCGCCATCACTCCAGAAATAGCCAGGCTCCAGCCTTGCTCCAGAGGACACCGCATTGAGTCACACTGTGTGCAGATAATGTGTGACACAGCAGTTCTCAGCTAGCATTGGGGAGAATACGCTAAGATAAGGCAGCTCTCACATTTTTAACCTTTGTACAATGTTTTATAAATTTCAAAACACACTCGTGATTTTACCCTGAAAAGCTGCATAATATGTTGTTTTTAGTTTTTCTAATTGGAAATAACTGGAGAACCAAAGATTACACATGTAAATTAGACAATAATCAAGTTCTAAACTCCGCAGCCCCAGCCATAATTTCATTCTCAAGGTGTGGAGTCAGCGTAACTAGTTTTAAATCCTGACTCTGCCACTGACTAAACCCATAACTCTGGATAAATTACTAAAACTCCTTGTGCTCAGTTTTCTCATCTGCAGGTTTAGGCGAAGTAGCAATTAGCAAGCAGTAGGCAAGGAGAAGCTAAAAATGTACTTACACATGAGGGCTTGTCCTCTCAGAATCTCCCTTTTTGGATGTCAGCCATCATGCTGTAAAGATGCTTCGGCTAGGCTACGAAGTCATGAAAGGCCAGATGGAGGCAGGCACCAGGGGTAAGAGGCCATGATGAATGTTCCAGCCACAACAGATCTTCTAGCTGGAGCCACCCGAGGGACCTCAGCTATATACTGCGTGGAACAGAAGAAACATCCAATTGATCCCAGTAAACCACACAATTGTGAGAAATAATAAAACATTGCTATTTTCAGCTACTATACTTTGGAGTGATTTGTTAACAACAATAGATAACTCAAAGAGTCAACATATTCTTCTTTTAATTTCATATTAAAACCACTTAAAAATTACCATTGCAATACATTTTTATTTATTATATTTGTTTAAACAATAACAAATCAAGAAGAGAAATATGTCTATCACTGGACCTGGAAATGGATATAGGAATTGGGTATAAATAAAGTGAAAAAAAGTTATTACTATCTGGCAGTAGAATTTCTCTTAGGCTCAGAAATGCACTTGTTCAGAAAAAGGAAAATTCCTTGGTAAGTATATCAAGTAGGATTAGGTTTGGCAGCAGATAGAAAAAGAACACATAACATAACAGTGGCTTAAATAAGATAGATGTTTATTCCTCTTGCTTTCATAAACAAAACCAAAGGAAGACAGCCCAGAGCTGACAAAGGAAGACTCTAGTGTTCTAGGACCCAGGCCTTTTCTATCCTGATACTCTGCCATCTAATGGCTTTGCCTTTGTGGCCCAGGACGGCTGGTCAGACTCTGAAAATCAGGTGTATTTCAATTAGCAGGGGAAAAAAACCAGAAGACTGGAGGAACAGAAAACTGCACAAAACTTCTGTTCATATCTCAAGGAAATGAAGTTAAAAGACCACATGTAGCTCTAAGGAATGAAGAGAAAGGTATTCTTTTATACAGCTATGAAATATGTAAACCTGCATATGGGCCTATAACACTTCATAAAATGACTTTGTGAGAAAGGGATGTGTATGTGTGTTTGTAATTTGGAGAAAATACAGTTATATATGAAAAGATGTGGATAGAGATAGACACCAATGTAAGAGAAAATCCCAGAAGTAGAGGGGGCTAACAAAATGTGAGCCTCCCAAAGTTTTCTGAAAAATTTTTGGGGAGGACTTTATACTTGGAGAGTCTGCAAAGTAGAGATTCAAGGGATCATTTCTTTCTTTCTTTTTTTAAAGATTTTATTTGTTTATTTGACAGAGAGAGAGAGAGAGAGAGAAGGAGAGATATTGCATGAGCAAGGGGGAGTAGCAGGCAGAGGGAGAAGCAGGCTACCTGCTGAACAGGTACCCCATGTGGGACTCGATCCCAGAACCCTGGGATCATGACCTGAGCTGAAGGTGCATGTTTAAGGACTGAGCTACCCAGGCACCTCTAATTTTTTAAAATTAGTACTTGTATTACGGCATTTCAATTTTTCCCTGTTTTAAATAACATTACTTTTAGTATCTTTCAGATAGTTTCCTTATGATAGATTTTTAAAGAATTTAGTTATTTGTCAGAGAGAGAGAAAAAACGCAAGTGGGGAGAGCGACAGGCAAAGGGAGAAGCAGGCTCTCACTGAGCAGAGAGCCAATTCAGGGCTTGATCCCAGGACCGTGGGATCATGACCTGAGCCGAAAGCACATGCTTAACTGACTGAGCCACCCAGGTGTCCCACAATCATTTCTTTCTTTACTTTCTATTATATACATTTTAGAACATCTACAAGATTAGAAGTAATGATGTAATGAATCTCCACATATCCATCACCCAGTTTCAGTAATCTTAACAGATGGTTAATCTCGTTTCATTTGTACACCACTGACTTTTTCTCCCTTCTAATGTTGAATTATTCTAAAGCAAATACCAGAAATCATATCACAAGCTAATGTTTTCTAGATCACAAAGGACCAAAGGCCCTGAAAGCATCTGGATTAAATGTAGAAAAATGTATAAAGTCAGTGACTGGAATTAAAGAGCAGAGTTGGGCAACAATCAGAGAAAATAGTGGATGGTATGAGAGGTTGAGAATTGAATAAAAAAGATATAAATGAAGAACTTTAGGGTGAGTAAGTAACCAATACAAAAACAGGAAAAAGACTGTATGGATAACATAAAAGACAAATAGTGGATTTGTGAAATAGTGAAAAAGGCACACAGAAATAGGAGAGGAAATTACTCAGGTTATAGAATATTCAAGGAGTTGCCAATGGGGTAACAAAAGGAAGATTTCAAAGATGAAGATGAACGGGAAAATAGACAGGTCAATAGCAAACACTGCTCGTTATTTGCCCAATATCCATTTATCCATTCTCTTCTTTCTCCTAAGTAACAGAACCCTAAATGTATTCAAGCAGCAGTGTGTCCTGCTAACAGTGACATTTCCCAGCTTCTCCTTGCACCCAGAGAAGGTGAAATTCATTGCAGAGAGCTTTGGAAAGGCTGTTTCCAGAAGGTTGAGTCAGAAGTGGGGGCTCACTTTCTACCCTTCTACCCTTTAACCTTTCCCCCCTCTATCTCTAGCATACAGACAAGTGATTACTGGAGTCCTAATAGCCATCATTAGTCAAGAGGCAGTTCTGGGAATTTGGAGCTTATATTCCTCATAACTGTGGGGTTACCACATTGGCTGTGGCCTGCTGAACTCCACTCTGATAGGGAGAGACAAATAAAAAATTGCTTTTGTGGGGTAAAAGGAGGTCTCCATCAAATTTAAATAAAACTAATTTAATATAGGCACAATAAAAGAAATACAGTAAAAAGTCTTTGAAGGAAGGTAGTGAATTTTTATTGAGCAAAGCAGAATGAATGGAACATTTTCCATTGATCAGTAGATGTTGCTTTTTTGTAGACAGTGTCTCTCCCAGTTGAATTTTTTGATGAAAAAGGTTAGGCATCAAACATTTCTTGCAGAGCTGTTCTCAAAACTGAGCCAGAATCAAAGACTCACGGTATTACCTGTTATTACTTATTAATTATTACTATTAGGCCTAACCTCTTAAAAATCCTATAGCACTTTATCAATTTCACAGCACTTTCACATAAATTACCTTATACCCATCTGTCCATTGATTTAGCTAATATGCTCTGAACACTTAATATGTGCACATTAGACATATCTGGGGAATAAAAGCATTGTACGGATTGATAGTATCAGGTAAGGCCAAAAAAAGAGTTACCACTTATTGATTGATTAAACTATATGAGGCCCTATGTGAAATATTTCACAGATATTTTCTCATTTAATTTTATAACAACTTTATGTGGTGATTATTGTTAGCTATCCCTCTGTTTTCACTTGAGAATCTTTAAAAGGGAGTAAAAACCTGCCAAGTTCACTCAACTAGAATACTTTTGCTTTCTAATCCAAATCTGACTCTTATGTCTCCAAGTAATTTTAATTCAAAATGGAAAATGTTTGATGCCTAAAAAAGACACAAGTGGGATATAAGGTGTGCAGAATGCAGAGCTGTGTTCTATTTCTTCAGAAGAAGAAACTTAGTTGCAAATAACTTAGTGATTTACCTGACTTGCTTTATGTGTCCTGATCAAGTTTCTAATACAGACCACACAAATGATCTTTTCTTCCCCCACCCCACCTACTATACATCTTGCTGCCAGAAATCATAGGGGAAAGGATGGAAAAAGAGCAAAGAATAATTACTTACTTCTGGTCAGAATTATTGTACTAAATACAAAGGTCTGTGAGTGATGGAAAGTAGTTCAAAAGGAAAAAAACAAGTCTTCATTTTAATCCAATCTACTATCTGTATGATAAATAGGAGCATGCTTAACACTCTTGTCACCTAATGGGAAATTCCCTGATGGTGGATTAGATCTTACTCTATGGCCAAATCTTAGAAGATTCACATCAGAGGTGGCTGGGTGGCTTAGTCCTTGAGTGTCTGCCTTCGGCTCAGGTCATGATCCCAGGGTTCTGGGATTGAGCCCCGCACTGGGCTCCCTGCTTGGCGGGAAGCCTGCTTCTCCCCCGCCCTCTGCTTGTGTTCCCTCTCTCATTGTGTCTCTCTCTGTCAAATAATAATTCTTGTTCTTTAAAACAAGAAAAAAGGAGGCTCACATCATTCTCCTACTTCTTCTTATGGAACAAGGCTTTAGAACTTAGGCCAGCAGTGAGGGGTTAAATTTTGTTTTAGCCTTGCTTTAAGTGAACATAAATTAGTCCCAATGAAAACTGAGGGGAAAAGGTGGAGATTCTAGGGAAGGGAGAAGAATAGGAAAACACAGAACAGGATTGTCAGAATTGGCAAATAAAAATACAGAGCGTCCAGTTAAATCTGAATTTTGGATAAACAATAAAAAACTTTTTAGTACAAGCACATCTCCAAATCCCAAATAATGCATGGTTAACAACAGCTTTGAAAATAGAGATGATTTGTGGACTCAAATATTGTATGGCATGTGGACTCATGTCAAAAAATTACTAGTTGTTTAATCTGTAATTCAAGTTTAATTGGGTGTCCTGTATTTTACCTGGTAGATCTAGTTAAAAAGGTTATATATATATATATTTTTTTTTAAGATTTTATTTATTTATTTTACAGAGAGAGAGATCACAAGCAGGCAGAGAGGCAGGCAGAGAGAAAGAGGAGGAAGCAGGCTCCCTGCTGAGCAGAGAGCCCGATGCGGGGCTCGATCCCAGGACCCTGAGATCATGACCTAAGCCGAAGGCAGAGGCTTTAACCCACTGAGCCACCCAGGCACCCCTATTTTTTTTTAATTAATTTATCAAAATTCTTAATTTCAGTTACCAGGACCTCTCAGAGATGAAAAAAATTCTAGGCCACATTTTTTTGTTTGTTTCTTTGTTCAGAGATTTCAAATATAGCAAAATGAGAGAAAAGTTCCAAAAAGTGTTACAAAGTTTATAGAGTGTTTATATATTTTTTCATTTTACAAGTTAACACTTTTAACTCAATGAAGATATGTTTTTACTATTCACTACCTAATTATAGCATATATATTTTAATATTAAACCATCATATACTTTAGGTAGTGTGGTCAAATAGTGGAAAACAAATTTCAAATTTCAAATTTACTTTAAATTGGGTAAGTGTATCCTGGTTATTTTACATATTTATTACTTGGAGGTAATGAAAAAGTCTAAATTGCAGGGCTTTTTACATAGTATGATGCTGGGGGTCAAATGCCTCCCCCTTTCTCTCTCAATTGATTAGCTCTGTCATCCATAGAAGAGAGGACTGACCAACTGCTTGGGACATCAACCCTAGGTATAGAAAGTCATCTTCTAGATTTGGGGACTATAGTAGTTTCCTTCTGCTGCTATAACAAACTGCCACAAACTTGGTGGTTTAAAACAACATACATTTATTTCCCTACATTTCTGGAGACCCAAAGTCCAAAAATCAACATGTAGGGAGGACCATGCTGTCTTAGGAGGCTCTTGGAGAGAAACCCTCCCTTGCCTCCTCCAGCTTCTGGCATTCCCTGCCCTGTGACTGCATCTCTCCCATCTTTGCCTTTCTGATCATGTTGCCATCTCTTCTGAGAGTCAAATCTCCTGCTGCTTCTTATAAGGACATGGTGATTACATTTAGGATGAGGATAATCTCTCCACCTAAAGATCCTTAATTAATCACATCAGCAAAGTCCATATTTTTGCCACATAAGGAACCCTGGCAGGATTCAGGGATTAAGACATGAATATCTTTTGGGAGCCATTATTCAGCCTGCCACAAGGACTGAGGAGGTGACTTACACAGAGCAAGATCCCCGAAGGACACACATTGGCTTGGGTGGGCTTAGCCAGGGATGTCTTTCACTGGCTGTGAGGAAAGATCTGGAATTCAGCCTTGAAGTCTTGGTTATCTCATACACACACCTGAAATCATGAACCTGGACTGTATTCCTCTCATATTTCAAATATATGTCAGAGGCAGAGTCCATAATCCCACCAAAGAAAGCAGTTCTCATGGTGTTAGGGCCAATCATATACCCTTGATAACCTGAAGTCTGCCCCATTTCATGACTTATGGTCTCTCTTGTCTGCTATTAAGCTTTTTTTCTGTTATTAAAACTAGAGGAGTAAGTATGAATTATTTACAAGTGTTTGTTAACATCTCTTAGGTACAAGGAATCACTGAAGGTGGAGAGAGAGCCGCTCCTGGGGCAGACTGTCAGGAATCCAACCCCTGATCCACACTAATTACTGGCTATGTGACCCCACCTCTGTGCCTATTTCCCATGTATAAAATAATCTCTACTTTCTAAGGTTGTTGGGGATTAAATAAGCTAATATATGTGCAAAGGGCTCAGAGTAATGGCTGGCTGTTAGATGATGTTTCTAACTTAATGTTAGCTTCTCTTTATTTCAAACAAGGTATCAAAGAAATAAATCCCTGTGTAAGACACAGGATAGCTGAAGCAAGATATATGAAAAAACAAAACAAAGCAAACTTTTTTTTTTTTTAAGTTTAAGAATTAAGACAGTAAGGGCTTATAAGAGGTCTGAGTTTAGGAAAGTTTTTGTTTTTGCTGTTTGTTTTTAGAGCTCTGACTTAAGAGGCTGAAGAGTTAACAAGAGAGAACAATGGAAGGGAAAAATACTACTTTGGAAAAGGCTGGTTGGGCAGGCTCTTCCATGGAGCTAGTAGGTAGCTTAGCATCCGGCCCTGGGCAGTCAGGGCAGGATGAAAGTGTGAGAAGAATGCTAACCTCACACAGCTTGTGCTAGTCTGGAGAAATGCAGAGCCCAGTTCTGATGCTTAGGAGCTTTGAACTTCGTGGCATTCACCAAGTTAGAAAAAGTTGGTAACACCTACAAAGAAGACTTGTTTTAAGGATGACATTAAAGAATGTATGAAAAATTACCCAGCCAAATGTAAAAAGGTTTTAGTTTGCAACATGACCTATTAGTTGAGCTGCACATAAGCATGTCATTGGAGGCTTCATTTCTTTAAATAGGATATAAAGCCACCAACCTTTGCATCATATTAAAGGGCATTCATTCCTTGAACAGTTTTTTGAACATATAGTATGTACCAGGGATTACATTAGAAGCCGCTTGATAAAGTTAGAGCATGACAAACTTCTGCCTGGAGAAACTTATGGACCAGTAGTAAAGGCAGTCACACGGAGAGAGACTACCACATGGGTGGAAAGAACTATCATGGATATTATGAACAGAGTGCTGATGGGGCCCTTAGGAAGGAATCTCTAATTTTGTCTGCAGGAACAGAGAAAAGTGAGTATCAGAATATTTCTATAACAACAGCAGAAAATAAGAGAGACGGGCTCTCAGTAGAAAACAGCATTTAAAAAATTGGACTGGACAAAAGAAGGTTTTCTGGAATTTTGCTGAGCCTTTTTGCCTTATGCAGAAAGCTGGGCTGATAGTCCAGTCCCAAAGGTCAATGACTAAGCTGCTAGATGATTACTAAGTGACACTCAGGAATAAATTGTATTAAAAGTGATGGATGACATATTAAAAATAACATCCTTACATATATAATACACAATACCTAAACCATCGCATTAACAAGATCAACATAATGGGTTCTGCCTACTTAAGTGGATGGCGCGGGGGCGGCGACGGGGAGGGGAGGGGAGTGTGGTGGTTGCAGTGATGACCTAAAGGTCAGTCAGCTGTATGCTACCCCAGGACCTTTCCTCAGCTGGGAGACCTTAGGTTTTCAGAGCAGAGGTGGGGGCTTTGGCAGGGGAAGTTTGGAGCCGAGGGAGCGGCAGAAGCACGTGGGCTGAGGGGGGTGGGGGGACGCAGACGGAGGAGTAACCGGTGGAAGTGTCAAAGAGGAAGGAGTGGAGGGCTGCTGAGGTGACAGGGTGTGGTCTGTGGGGGAGCCGCCGAACCGGGAGAGGAGGGCAGAGAGACCCCCAGGACAGAGGCGGCAGTGGGGAGCGTGCCTGCGTCGCTCGGTGCCGTGACAGCGAGGAGCGCGGCGCGGGGCCGGGTAGCAAGGGGAGTTTCCGTCCTCGCTCAAGTGGAGCTCAGCTCGGAGCTGCGCCAGCGCCTTCCGCCTGGGCCCGCGGTGCCAGACACCTGCCGAGTCCGAAGCGGGAGTCCGGCTGAGCCTTCGGTCCCCAAGTAAGTCTTGCCTTTTCTCTCCATTTCTCCTCTTTATCTGTGGAGCTAAAAGCTCCTGCTGGGGGGCTCCGCGCAGAGCGCACCAGGAAGCTCCGGCGGCGTCCAGGGATGCTCCTGGGCTCCGGGCGTGCCCCGGGCGGCGCGGGGACCCGGCCCCGAGGCCCCGCCGCCGCGTTCGCCTGCGCAGAGCAGATGGAGGCGGCGGAAGAGTTGGTGGCACGGCTACTACCCGTCTTTTGTGTCTTGCCCGATCCCGGAGCCGTGCCAGGCCGGGGGGAGGGGACGGAAGCCACTTTATGGCTCCTGGCCCCACCTCTTGCCCCCACCCCAAATCCTTCGGGATTTCAGTGAGCCGCGGACTCGGGCGTGAGTGAGTGCCAAACCCCCCAACTGGGCTAGTTACATCCGGGTGGGCAGCCGGCGGGACCGCCACGCCGCCCCCTCTTCAGATTTTCTTTTGAGATACGGCAGCTTTAATTGGTGGGTTCTGGGAACAGGGCTTCCTGAGTGATTGCGAGAGTCTAGGTGTCGGGAACGACCTACCTTCCTGTTTTTCTTGGGTTCTGGAGGGGGAAAGGATGGGGCCCCGGGAGCCCCGAAGCCAGGAGCGTCCCGCGCTAGCGGGCTTGCGCGCGGCCGGAGAGCAGGCGTTCGCTGGGTGGGTCCCTCCTCTGGCTCATTGTTCGCGGTGACTGTTCTTGGGGACGGGCTGAGCGACACAGACAGCGCTCACGGGGCCGTAAATAAAAGTGACGACCCGGAGGAGTGAGGTCAAGGCTGCTCGGAGAAAAGGGCTTATTACCCAGTTTGGAAACGGACTTCTCTGAGCTGGGAGGGCAGTAGTAGTCGATAGCGAAAACCACTCCTGAGTGTGAAACTTAGATCTGACTCTAATTCACAGAGACAACCTAGTGAATTAAACCCTAGGAAACAGGGCGCCTGTTTCCCCCTAGAAATTGTTTTCAGAGTCAGGAAGATGGAGTTTTAATTGTTATTGGCAACTGGCTGCTTTCTCTTGCTAGCTAGCACCTGTTTCTTAAAATAAGGTTCCAGGGTGGGGTTTATTTTTTCGCCCCCTCCCCCTCTGTTTTTGCATGTGTATTTATTCTATTTCTGCTTTCAGCGAGTTGAATTGCAGAGTTCCGGGGGGAAAATCCGTTTTTAAAAATAAAGTGCAATTTCCACTCTACACACACGAGCAAACACTCGTGTACACATTCCTTGCTCTCCTGTCCTAGCCGCATGCTAACATTCATGGAGGCAGACGTGCACCTGGAGTCAAAGAGAGCCCGTTATCCATAGTTGGAGATGCCAAAACACAGCTGGTGCTTGTTCATTTTGTTGGAGAGTAGGACACTCTTGAGTTTTCCTGTTTTTCTAAATTACAGCGATATCACCTGTTCATGATGTCTTTTTTTTAGCCCACTACAAAGGAGGTGCATTTTCCTGAAAAGGATATTCCTTCTTTCTCTAAGGTCCATGGCTACTAATCAGAGTAAGCTCCTGACAGGAGGGATTTTTAAAATTTATATAAATAATGTATATGTATGTGTATGTGCATCTATATACGTATACATATATTTATATGTGTTTGTAGCCGGTTGTAAATCCCAGTAGCTACTAACACACCCGACTGCCCTGTTTATATTTTGCTCTGACTTGCCTGATGGACCTGCTAAGTGCATCAGTCTGCTGAAGCCTGGAGTTCCAGCCTCCAGGAGAAATAATAGCAGCACCTCTTTCTGACCACAGTCTGATTCCACAGGGAAGACCATGTGGAGTGGGGTGTTGTTAATAGGATACGGAAAACCGTGTGATTTATCTTAAGGAAAGAAGGGAGAGGTAGAAGATAAATAAAAATGGAAACTGGAGTAAGCATCCAACATACACAGTTCCATAAATACACATGTGGAAAGTATATTGTGTTCTCTCTTTCTCTCCCTCATGCCCTTTACCACTCTTAATATTCCTTAATCTTTTCCATTGCATTATTTGAGCCTCTTTTTTTTTTTTTTTTGCTTTGAAAAAAACTTTTGTATTTTCAATCTATTACTATTTTTACATTTTCAAGATCAATAGTGCTCAATGAGTGCATAGGATTATCTTTTAAGCTGTTCTTTTGTTTGTCTACTCGCATACCATGTCCAGTTTAATATGAAACCACACGAACAATGAATCAACCAGGTTCTAATGAAGATTAAGACATGGAAGGTATCCACAGCTATGTATAGACTGTATACTCATTTAATCACCTTCCCACATGACCAGTTTTATCTAGTTGCTTGTTCATCTTCTGAAATCTCCTGACTCCAAATTCTTACCCAGATTGATTGCTGCTCTAAATCTTGATTGTACAAAAAACAGAACTTAATTATTTTGGCCTCATTTATCAGTCAGCAATGTTTAGTGTTGCCAATTTAATTATATATTGAAACATGCATGACTTTAAAGTATGTTGGAAAAGGTCCTTTTAAAAGTGTTTCTTCAAAAAGAGAAAAAAAAAGTCCTTGTGAAGCCATAATTTCACTGCTGTGAGGCCCCCTAGCCATTTGTGTTTATTGAGTTTACTCTTCCACATGAAGAAAGAACCATTGTTTTGTTGTCTAGGAGCTGAAGGAAGATGGAAAGTGAGAAAAGAAAATCAAGCACTTTAAAATGCTATTATTTTCTCTACTTGGGAAAAATTTATTTTTTTAAGTAAACAGTGATTATTTTCTTAAAGATCTGAAACCTTACTCAAGGGTCCTGAGGAAAAGACATTTTCAGGATAGAAATGCTAGCTGTTACTAAACACTCACAGAAGGTTGGTGTATATAAACATATATTTTTAAACCAATCTTATAACACATTTTCTTTCTATAGAATTATGAAATGTTATTGAATCATTGTTATTAACATATTGAAGTCTTATCAAAATCTATATTTAAATATACTGTCTTTTTGAAAGTGCTTTAATTGTAATAGCCTGTTTGTTGAGATTAAAAAGAACATCATTGATGTCATGGTGTGCTTTGCATTTTAAAATAGTAGCTAATGAATTACAAACATTCATTACTCCACAACCACTTGCTGAAATTTCTCAGGACCCCCAAATAGAGAATTATTTGTACTATATACTACCATTCAGACTCTTTCTGAGTTTATGTTGTTCCTCTTTTCTTCTTCACAATTAATTTCCTTTTAAAATAATACTCTGTTGACTCTGAATCTTTTGTTGTTATTTTTATCCTATGTCATAAATTTATGTGTAAATATCTTCAACATCGTAAGGGACTTCCTCTTGGAAACGTGGGGATGGGTGGGGGGAAGAGTGAAGAAAGAGAGAAAAACATTTATTAAACCTGGGAAGAGTCAGAACTTAACACAGGAAGAGAAGGGCAGGTTTCATTGAATAAATTCATTGAGGAATACTTCTTTGACCTTTAAAAGTCCAAGTTGTGTGGCACATAATATACATTTGATAATTTAGGCACTATCTTCACATACATAAGGCAAAGTAATAGAGTATCATAGTTCTTTGGTTTGTTACATTTGAATGTTGACTTTAATTCCATTAATTTTCCATTGTATTAAGTAATGAAAACTACCCACTGTTTTCTTTTTTCTTTCTTTCTTTTTTTTTTTTTTTTGTATGCCAGGTATGGGGTGTGTATGGAAGGCTGGAGGGGAGGGAATGCTGTTCTATTTATGTAAAAATGAAAATTGTCAGTGTTTCTTTTGGAAGCATTTTATTTAAAAAGTTCAGTTTCCTCTTAAAAGTTTAGAACTTATTAAATATTTAAGAAGGGAGATGAAGCTTGCGACTCAAGTTTCATAACTAGATGCAACTATAAACAAATTGGTGAAGTGATTCAAGTAAGTGCATTTAAATTGAAATTTAATTTTCCTTCCCATAAACTAATATGAAGAAAAAGTATTGAATAAGATATCCTTAATAGCCAATATTTGTTTAGATTTTCTTTAAAATAAAGATTAACATAATTGATCGATGAAAATGTAGACATTTTTGAAGTGAAGATATAGACTAATGCAAATTGATTGTATATACTTTTTATATATAGCTTATTTATGATAAATTATTATTTTTAATCTCAGGAATAATGTGTATTTCTTAACTGATTATATTTTCTCTTTTACTTTGGCCTCTAGAAGACTCAGAGCCAATCCAAGTCTAATTTATTGATCATATAAAGCTCTGTGGAATGTATGTGTGTGTATATTATGTTTCTCAGTGACTTTATCGTATTCTACTTATTTTTTTGTCGAAATGTCTATTTTTTTATTGTGTGGGGAGACCATCAAAATGAATAGGAGTAAGTGTGTAGAAGTACAGTCAAATCTGAAAACAGTTATTAAGCAAAGGGTGAGGACCCTAGCCAAACTTAGGCATGACTTCTGATGTAAAGATACTTAGAGTATGGCAAGAATGAGAAGCCATAAACACATAACAAATTAGCTAATAACATATATTTGCACATCTGTTGCATTAAATTAAAAACCCAGACCTTATCTTTAATGATGCTCAGCTTCCACTTTCTGGAAAAACATTATTAATACTACCTACCAGTAAAGCAAAGTAACCAAATCTTTTCATTAGAAAGAATTCCCCTCTGGGTATACTAAACTCCAAATAGTCTGAAGATGTGAGAATAAAAGTAAGTGTTGGAAAGATCATTGTGATTCTTTGGTGGTGGAGATTTTCAGACATTTCTGTTCTTTTTCTCTCCCCCTCTTCTGTCTTTAATTGGCTTTTCTGCTTGCTACCTAATCAGCCAGTGCTGGACTTGACTGACAGGTGTGGCAATTCTGGTGGCAAGCTCACTCCACCAGGCTGTCAGCTTATGAAATTTCTGGATATGTAAATACAGTATTTTTTCTAAGTACTGTACTTAAATACAGTAGTTAAATGTAAGCACCCACTGGTTGTTTCCCTTTGTACTTGAATCAACAACCATTTTAAGCTTTTAGAAGGGACCACCCACAAAACCGTTCTTTGTGACTGTTGAAAAACTCAGGGAGAGGGGAAAAAAAAGTAAAAACTTAAAAAAAATTAGAACTAAATTATTGACCCAGTGTGACATGTTTATGGCTAAGGCCACAGACTCTGAATTAAACTTCCAAATCTGACCAGCTACCTCTGGGTATAAATCTGATTCTCATCTTCTCTGTCTCCCACATAGACACCATTTTCCCCCAGACATCTCAATTATGGCTAATGTTAAAAATAATTTAAAGTCTAAAACACAGATATGTTGTGAATTGAAGCAAACTCTCAAGTAGACAATGATAAATACTGATCATTTAAACATAGCCTTTTAAGAAGCACATTGGATACAATGAAAATCTGTGTATTGGTACATTTAGTGTGGTTCCAATTATGATATAAATAGTGCATAAAGCTTTAAAATTTTCATCAAATTAATGTTTCACAGACATGCAAATTAGCTACTGTCATCTAAGGTGCATGCCATGTGATGATTCCTAATTGGCAAGTGAACCTCAGAGGGTTATTTATAGATTACATTGCAACAAAGTGCTGGAGTAAATTCTCATTGTGCAGCCCAGTTCAAACTGATGTTTTAGCTTTGATTCTTGTCACTTTTTTTGTATCCCTTTTGATCTCTAAAGCCTCTCAGAAATAAGCTACCTAAGGTGCTAAATATGTAATTAATAATATTTGAGTAGAGAATTTGTCTTCAAATTATCCCTAAGAGAGTTGGAGACCAGTTAAGTATTCCTCACCAGCTTGTTCAGGTATGAGTAACTCTTGGGGCTATGAATTTGAACTCAGAGATTTGGTGACGTCCATCCAAAGCACATAGGATAAATGATCACATAGAAAAAAGTGAGGAAGAAACTTGAACATTTATCAAGTGACTTAATTTTTAAGAATAGCTGCTTCTAAAGATCTGAGTTGAAATCCCATTTTATTCCTATATTATTTCTAATGGCTATTGAAGTTTCTCTAGGAGCAGTGAGAGAATTATAATGTAACTGCAATTCTAATACTGTGGTATTAGGTCAGAATTTGGCCTTTCCTTTCTTTATGCCATGTCTATATCTGCCTAATGGTAGAATAACCAAATAAAAAAAATGCAAGGTAAATTCTTAATTTATTCTGCACATTTTTGTTCAGTATGTATTTTGTATATAGTATCAGAAAGCAAGAGATACGCTGTAAATTTCTGCCTAGAAAGACATAACTTATTAAAGAATTTTCCAGTTTATTAACTAGTTGGTATTTTCTTCATGCTGTATTTGAAATGTCCTATTTTCTCTACTAAATTGGCAAAATGTCTATCTTTGTCTAAAGACTTACTTAAAGATTTATTTATCTATGGGGGGAGGCTGCATGTGGCAGTGGGGGGGCGGGTAAAGGGAGAGAGAGAATCCCAAGCAGACTTCTCACTGAGTGCAGAGCTGATGGGGGAGTCGGGGGCTCGATCTCACATCCTTGAGATCATGACCTGAGCAGAAACCAAGAGTTTGGTGCCCAACTGACTGATCCATAGGTGCCTCTACAGATTTATTTAAAAGAAATTTTCTGTTTGAAGGAATCCTATAGTTGGATTTGAACCTGACTTTTTCTGTGTGTGTGTGTGTGTGTGTGCGCGCGCGCGCGCGCGCGCGCATGCGTGTATGTGTGTTACAGCAATATTGTGAGAATGAGAATGTTTAGAAAAATCTAAATATAGTATATATTGAAATAATTTTTATTCAAAAGCTAAAGACAGAAAATAAATGTTGGATTCAAGCTACATGTGGAAGTAAATACTTTTCTTGTTTTGAACACTTTTAATCAACAAATGTACTAGTCATGTATAGCATGGTATAGGTATGGTCAAGGCAGCTTTATTTCTTGCTAATGAAGGGTTATCAGGAAATTTACCCCTTAATTAAGAAAAATACACTTTCATTAATAAACATGGAATAAGGACTTACTGAGTATAAGGTACATATGCATTAATGGTAAATAGTATCAGATTCTTTTACTGTGTTAGCTTATTCCATCCACTCTTCTAGAGGACTATATCATACATTGTCTTCTTTCCTTAAACACTCAGTACCTCTGTCTACACCTTTACCCTCCGATGAAGGCCTTGCTTCCTATTCACTGATATAAGTGAGGCAATCAACAAATATTTTTTGCAGACATAGACTGCCAAATTTATCCACCTACCAGTATTTGTTCCCACATAACCTGCTTTCTTGCAGGTTCTCTCCCACAGCACTGATGATATTTCAGCTGTTATACTTCAGTAGAATACAAGGTAGAAATATGTAAATGTAATTTGTTAGGGGATAAAAATATTCTGTTAGACCTAAAACTTACATTTTTAGTTGTTTAGCATTGGGAAATAATCAGGGTTGTTGTCAAAGTTGAATATAAAGTATGTTACCCAGAATAGTGAAAAATTAGAAGCAATACACCTTTCCAAAGATAGACTAAAACAATAAAATATAGCACATTTTTATAATAGGATGTTAAGCATTGTTTAAAACTAATTTTTTCAAAAAATAATTATTGACAAGGTAAAAGTAGGTGATATAGTATAAAACAATCTTAAACTGTACATAGTACATCATACAATTTTTTTATATATACATAGAAGAGACCAGAAAAGTTAGTGAACCATATTAAAAAGTTGTTCCAGTGGGCACTGAGATGAAATGTGTGCTGCATAGCAAATCCTTTGAATATATTAGCTTGAAAGAGAAAACTTCTTGAGGGGAAGTTAGCATAGAAAATGTACAGTGAATAAACAATAGTAGAAGTCATTTCTACAATATGTGATTCAATTGTTCTTAAAACATCTGTCCCTATGACACATTCCCCTTGCCAGCCACATTCAATTCACCAAGACCTATAGAATTTACAGCTAAAATATATCACAAATCCATTTAATTTTTACCATCTCTACTGCTATCCTTCCAGAGTGAAACCCCATAATGTCAGCCTAGGTCATTGCCTTAGCTTCTAGCAGGTTCTTTCCACTTTTGCTCTGGCAGAATTGATAACATGAGAGACTATATTGCATAGCGTTTGAAGCATGGACCCCATGGGTAGGTGGCCTGATTATAAATCCCACCATTGCTACTTACTGGCTTTGAGACCAGGGTGGGGTGGAGTGGGGCAAGTTACTTGACTTCTCTTTACTTCCATTTTCCCACTGATAAAAACTGGGAATATTAATACCTATTTTATAGGGTTATTAGGATTAAATGAGTATCTGGTATAGTGAGTACTATTATGTATTACCTATTTGTCAAGACCTAAATTAGATTATACCTTTTCTTCCTTAAAACTATTCAAGGACTTATCATTACACTTTGAATTAAACCCATATGATCACCTGCAGCAATATCAGCTCTTGACAATTTCTGTTTCCTCACTATTTCCATGAAAACACCAAGCCCATTCTGTCAGAGAGCCTTTGCACATGCTGTTCCCTCTGCCTGGAACATGCTCAGCTGACTCTCCCCATACTTGCTTCTTGTACTACAGGTCTCCGCTTCTGCTGCCTCCTCGGAGAGCCCTTCCCTGACTTTTACTTATCTAAAAGACACTTCCTGCTATTCTTTTTTCAGTCTCTACAACTTACTGTTTCCATAATAGGTCTTATCACAATTTTAGCTTTTTCTTTGTTTGTTAACCCTTACCCTTTTATTTGACCACAAGAATTTAAATTCTCTGAACCAAACATAATGTCTGTCATGGTTACATTTGTTTCCCCTAATATCTAGCAGAGGGTCTTGTGTGTCATACGTGATTAAATATTGGATGGGCGGATGGATGGATGGATGGTTAGGTGGCTGAGATTCTAACTATTGTAATCAAGGGACTGCATTTCTAGGAGGGCTAACTTTGTATTCGCAAGGTCTGTGTGTCACTAAAGAGATACAGAAAGTTAAATGATTAAGACTTATCATTTTGGCTCTGGTACATAGGGTCTTAAATATACTTGTCAGAACACAAGTGCATTTTGAGAGAAGGGGAGAGCTTGAGAGTGAAGAGGGGAGTGATGGGTGGCTTGGGGGACTCTACACCTGAAGATGTTTAAGTCCAGGGATGGCCTAAATGGAAACTGCGTTGTTGGGGTATAGGATGGGCTGGGGTGCGGTTTTAAGAGTTGATAGTTGAGGCATTCTAGGGGAAGTATCAGATCAACATTTCACAAAGAACCAGGTTAAAACTAAATAAGGCAAGTTCCATAGCATCTTACCTCTTAACCTTAGAGAATGTTGAATAGAGTTCTGTACGTGTAATGCTCAAATAAGCAGATGAAGGTTTTTTTAAGAAGTCAAATTAGTTATTTGAGGTCCTAAAATAAAAACATACCTTTCCTTCCTTGGATTTAGCTTGTTTTTAAAGTGGAAGTTAGAGAAACCTGAGTATGTATATATATGAGTGTGTATCTATCTTTGCAAACTTTTTTTTTCTTAGACAGGAAAACCCTGCATGTGGGAAAGATGTTTTCATGTATTGCCTTTCTTTTTTTTTTTTTTTAAGATTTTATTTATTTGACAGGCAGAGATCACAAGTAGGCAGAGAGGCAGGCAGAGAGAGAAGAAGCAGGCTCCCTGCTGAGCAGATAGCCCGATGCGGGGCTCGATCCCAGGACCCCGGGATCATGACCTGAGCCAAAGGCAGCGGCTTTAACCCACTGAGCCACCCAGGCGCCCCTTCATGTATTGCTTTTGATCATAAAATTGTAAAGGCATGGTTTTCTATCAAGTGATGTTTCCTTTCTCTTACCAGGAGGTGTCACTACAGCTCACTCAAACTTACTAGTGCATTCTATAGGGACAAAGTAGTGCTAGCATTTTTATCAGAATGTTAGTACCCACTCACCAGGTTCTCTACTGAGTACTTAAAAGGAAATCTGGTGAAAAAAAAGAAGCTTTCCCAGGTGCTTCACCTTCAGACCAATGTTGTTATCATGAATTAGCTGAAAACGTGAAGATTTGTTTACTATTTTAGAAACAAAGCATTAAAAAAAAATTTTTTTTTAATTTGAGAGAGAGAAAAAAAATTTTTTTTTATTTGCCCGGGGGTGGGGCCGGGAAGGAAGAAGGACAGACAGGGAGGGGGAGGAGCTGAAGGGGAGGGAAAAGCAGACTCCCCGCTAAGCAGGGAGCCCCACAGAGGGCTCAATCCCAGGACATGAGATCATGACCTGAGCCAAACGCAGATGCTTAACTGACCGAGCCACCCAGGCGCCCAGACAAGTAGCATTTTTACCTTCCTTTCAATGCTGAGGGGCAATTGTGGAATAACAACAAAAAAGAACAAGATTTAGGAGGAGAGACAGATATAGAGAAACCTGAAAAGAAGGGTGAAACAAATGTTTCCCATGAGAACATACCACTTGGATCTCCCTAAAGCCACCCTTCTCCCACTGTCTGACCTGGTGTGTATTGTCCTTCCTTGACCCCGTCTCTGCCCAGAGAAGTCCAGCTTGCTCTGGCAGAGCTGTTGTTATTAAAACAAAACAACTCTCTGGTATTGAGCCAATACACTATCCAAGCTTTTTGACACATATAATTTCTGCCTTCTCTGAAATACCATTTATAATACCATTATACAATAGGTGTCATTACAAAGAACTTTCCAGGTCAGGAAAACAAAAATTGGAAAGATCGCATGATTTGTATTTGTAGATATGATTTGAGCATAGGCTTTTCAGATTTCAAAAACATGCCCTTCTTCTTTTCATGATGCCTCTGAAGGGTTCCTCCCACTGGATTCTTTCCTAACGTTCTAGACTGTTTTAGGGATCCCTTCTGCTTGTCCCACAACATCTGGTGCTCACCCGTGAGAACACTCATGATGACTGGACCACGACCCTCTATTTTTTTTTCTTCTACCTGTTCACACAGAGCATGACTGTGATGTCTTTTCTCTAGAACAGAATAAGAGACACCCAGTCTGTTGATGGATGGGTGAGCATGGGAAAAGGTGCATCCAAAGATGGGGCTCCAAGGTCAGTGAGGGCGTGGAGGAGGAAAGCATGGAAGGCAAGGACTTTCAGACTGCCGGCCTTCACCCACTGCAGTTGGCCTCACTTGCTCCACAAGCAAGTGAACAATAAAGAGGAAAGTCCCAACATTTTTGGGAGCCGGAAGAACAGAGTTAAGTGCTCAAGAAGGAGGGAATATTCAACAAAACCCATCCCTGGTAGCTCCTCCAAACTGGAGGAAAAAGACTAGTATCTGAGGAGCTGTGTTTTCTGCTCACCTCCAGGTGGCAGCATGGCCCAGCTGTCAGAGACCCACTCAGTTCGTGGACACCCTTAATGCTACAGGACTCAGGATTGTTCTCAGGGCATTTAGTGCCCAGGGAATGATTAATGGTGCTGCCCGCTCACTGCACCCCGAGGGTAATTGAGCCTGCAATATTTTGGAGGCTGCAGAGAGACTTCCTAAGCGTCTGATAGGAGGGACTGAAACATTTTGGACATTATATCCCTTCAGAGACCTCCTTGAGGTCTTTTTGTTGTGCCCAGAATACAGTCTTTGGCAGAACGTTTTAAAGGGGAGAAAAAAAGACCATACCACCACCTCTAAAATATGGGAAACTGAACAGTCTTAATGCTTTCTCAGATGTTTGGTTTGCTGTGCATTCCATATTCTTGTTTCTTTCTTTAGTTCTGAAGTAATATTCCTTTCCACCTGACTTAAAGCAAATCCTCTGAAAGGTAGCTTATGTTAATTGACTGAGTATTTTGAAAGAGTGCAGGCAGAGCTATGTATAATGTCTTCATTTAAATAAGCTCTACGTCCTTTTATATTGTAGGCTGAGGTATTTAAAAGTAAGATGATTGGAAATTTCTAAAGTTGCACACAATTCAAGAGAATGTGAAACATGTTAGAATGAGTGACTAACTCAGGGATACAGCGTCCATTTATTCTAAATATACATGTAATATCAATTATAGAAGGCAACCAACAAAAGATCTTAAGCTTGTCAGGTTGGGTTTGTGTGACTGCTTCTTTTCATTAGAATTTTTAGTAACTGGGAAACATGCCAGATTCTAAACGCTAGAAAAAATGGTGTCTTGAATAGGATAGGATATACTAGGAGACCTTAGCACTGTTCAGGAAAAAAAAAAAAATCACTTAAGGATTCAGAAAATGTTTGTTCTTCTATGCATTCAAATGGGGAATCTGAACCACCACCTTTCTGTAGTTTGGATTTCCATTCCTCTGATGGTTGGATGTAGGCAGTGACTCGTAGCTACTACAGTGAATTCTTTTTTTTTTATTTTTTAATATTAATTTATTTTCAGCATAACAGTATTCATTATTTTTTCACCACACCCAGTGCTCCATGCAAGCCGTGCCCTCTATAATACCCACCACCTGGTACCCCAACCTCCCACCCCCCCCCCGCCACTTCAAACCCCTCAGATTGTTTTTCAAAGTCCATAGTCTCTCATGGTTCACCTCCCCTTCCAATTTACCCCAACCCCCTTCTTCTCTCTAACTCCCCATGTCTTCCATGCTATTTGTTATGCTCCACAAATAAGTGAAACCATATGATAATTGACAGTGAATTCTTTAATATCACTTTGGTTTTCCTGAGAACTATTGTTCTTCTCCCAAACCTGTCAGATTTTACTCTCCATCACAGAGGATTCTGTCATGGTAGACCATGATGATTTAAAGTTGTATTCTGCATGGGAAGTTATCGTCTAGATATTTAGAGAGCCAGAAGTAACGGGTTCTCCATGTGCTGACACTTTTAAGTTTTAGCAGGCAGAAAATTCTGCCTCTTTAATTTTTCTGGAATGGAGTAGAAAATCAGAAGGATGATGATGGTGGCCCCTCAAATTCTAGTTTTAGGTTAGAGTGCAAGTGTCATACAGATTGCTATTCTGTCTTCCTTTGCTGTGTTATATTTACCTCAGAGGTTGACTTTGCAGTAGCGTCTTTTTGTGATGAGGATTTAGGCTAGGGATTGAAAGTAGGGAGTGAGATTGGGGCATTAATTGAGATAGGTCCATAATGGTTATTCATGGCCTCTGATTTAAGTCTAACAATAATAATGAAATTAGTAGGAAAAAAATCCCAGCATAGCCTAAAATCCTGCTTGATGATCCATGACTCACTGAAGGGCTTTTCCCAGACTACCAGTCTCTATTTCTTTGGCAGCTTTGGGCAGCTTATCAAAAGTGTCTTGATTTGATCTCTTGATATAAAGATCTGATTTTCTAGCCTGCCTTTAATTAATATACTGCTTAATATATAATTGTAGTGTTTAAGTATTATTATTTATATTTGCTATATTTTTTCAAGTTAGATTATAATTTCTACTATCACTATTTAATTCATACTTGTAAAGGAACAATTTTGGGTTATATTTAAATCTTTGCCTTGCTGAGTCAAGAGTCCATTGCCTTGCAAAAGAACAGATGTGGTACTACATCAAACAAAGGGCTTACTGATCAACTTTGCATTTCAAAGCTTAACTTCTTGACTTCTCTACTTTAGCACAATAATGTTCTTGAAAATCAGGTATTGTTGAAGAAAAAGGATTTTCTAAATCTATTAGCTCTTAGTAAATTAAATCCATTAACTTCCAACAGATTAAGAAAGAATGGTAGACTAGATCAGCGAGTTTTAGTGCATTCTGAAGGGTAGAGCAAACTCAAGATGAGACAGAGAAAATGGAAAACCCATTCCTTTGGCCCTAAGGAATTATGGCAGGAAAAACAGTTATGGTATTAGGGAACGAGGTGGTGGGTTTTTAAGATCCTGACCCTTGACTAGGAGAAATGGTTGTGCCTATGGACACCAATGAGGGGCACCTGCAGGTTCTTCCAAAAGACTAGGTGGGACATTCCAATTTCAGTAGTCACCCATTATATTTAGCAGGTCTGCAATGTCATGCTTATATCGTTTATTTATAGTCTGTCCCTTCTGATATTTTTACTGAACAGTTATCTATTTTGATTGGTTCATGAATTTACTTCAGGTTATCCACATAGGGAGCAGACTGGTCCTCCCTCTCTATTTCTGGGACCTGAGAGCATCTGAAGTTGAAGCATCTGATGCATGGATTGAGTCTTTTTCTATTCACTGTCATAAACCCATGGTCAGTCTAGGAATTATCTCAGGAAAGAATGGGAGAAGAGGAAGAAGTATGAAAGACAGAGCATGTGTGATGAAAAAGACTATATCCTCCAGAAAATGATTTTATAAATAGCTCTATGAGTGAGTTAACTTTGAATAGACCCAATACTTAAATTTAAGGAGACTGCTCAAGCTAGAAAAAAATTAAAATATTGTGAATTAGTAATTCCAAGTGGGCAATTTAAAGAAGAATCATGTGAGAAAAAATAAACTATATGTTCTTTTCACATCTCAGAATAGGATGAGTAAATCTCCTCTTACCTCCTACATATTCCTACGGAGTCCTCTAGAGCAGCAATAACTTTGGAACTATGGCCCAAGCTGACTTCTGATTTCTTCGGTTTGTTCCTCTAGAAATGTATAGGGAGCCACACGTTGCTTTGGAGAGCCTCCTCCTTCAAGTGTCTTCTTTACACTAGACTTTTTCAAGTCTAATTCAGAGGTGGTGCCTTCAACCTTTTTCCTTTCCTATGCTTCTTTCCTCCGACTGCATAAATCTGAGTGGATCTATTTCCAAAGCTAGTAACAAACCTGTTTCTTTGGATTTGTCTCTTAGCTCTATGATACTCTTCCTCCATTTAAAAATGTGGATCCCACTGTGGTGAAGGTTATGTTGTTCTGTGTAGATAGTGATTTCAGACAGAGTGGGAACAACAGTACCTTGGCACCCATCTTTTTCATCTCTGAAACTCCTATGCTGCCTAATTCCAAGGTGAACCTTTAACACTGTAGGTACATAAAGGAGGGACCTGGATTTGCACAGTTTGATGAGATATTTTTTTTTCTTTCATTTGGTGAAAAGTGTTAATAAATTAATAAGCAAGAGAACAAATATTCAAACTCCCCCCAAATCTATAGCCCAGATTTTAATTCTATGTGGCACCGATATTTTTAAAAAATTTTGGTAGCAAATGATAATAAAAATATAGGGTGATAGGAGAGAGGGCAGCTGTATATGTCAATATGTTTTGTGCCTCTTTGAAACCTCTATATGACAAGATTTTGCTGGGTATAGTGTGAAGTCCCTTCCTGGGAAGGAACTTTCTCTGGAAGCATCACTCTGAGGACTTTAAACAGGTAAAAGGGAGAGGGAAGAGAAGAACTCTAACCTCTTAGACATTTTCCCCTTAATGGTTTTGCCTGTGTATCTAAGCATCTTTGGTAGGTAATTATCCTCTGAGGCCTTGAAAGTTTCCATCTACAAGTTCAGTTGTTTATTTGTTTCTGTCTCTTTTTTTCCTAACCTTTCCACAAAAAATTTGAGGTAGTAAAACTTTTAGGATAGTTCAGTGGGCCTGTTGAGTAATGAAAAGGTTTATATTAAGATGGGGAAGAAATTGGGATGCCTGGGTGGCTCAGTATGTTAAGTGTCTGTCTTTGTCAGCTCAGGTCCAAGATCCCAGGGTCCTGGGATGGAGTCCTGCATCAGGTTCCTTGCTCAGTGGGGAGCCTGCCTCTTCCTCTGCCTCTGCTGCTGCTCTCCTGCTTGAGCTCTCTCAATCACTCTCTCTCTCTCTGACAAATAAATAAATAAAAATATTTAAATAAAAAAAAAGATGGGGAAGAAATCTATGAAAACAGATAGTTTTAGCTGCTCTCATTACCAACCATGAATCATACCACCTGAAGAACTCCGCTGTTCCTGTGATTTAAAAGTAACCTCCAACAAGGTGTTTGCTGGAAGGTCTTGATGGACAGATTAAGTTTTAAGGTAAACAAGGCATAGCTTGAGTCAGTGGCAATTCTGTACCTGAGGAAGAGTACGTGTGAATGTGCCTCACTCAAAATGACAGAGAATGCCAGCATTCCTGTGTTACCTACAGAACGTTTTTGAATGAATATGTAAATATCTAAGTCTGTGTGTGCGCCGCACATAACATTTTAGTGATTCCTTCAAGAAAATGTTGTCATTTCAATGTGAAAACCTAATTGCAAAAGAGTTAAAGATGTGTTTTCCCCAACCTGATCCACCCTTGTAAAACACTCCTTAAATATTTCTTTTCTTTGATGAGATATTTTTTTTTCTTTCATTTGGGGGAAGGTGAAAAGTGTTAATAAATTAATAAGCATGTGTTAAACTAAAGTTGATCTCCCTTCTCTCATGCCTTCACAGAAGGAAAGAGTAAGTTTGTTCTAGAGTATTTTCTTGTATATGTAAGCTGAGATATCTAATAAAAATAGTTGACATTTATTAAATGAATGCTATGTGCCTTGCACTCTGATAGGTTAGATAGTTCCATACGTTAACCTCATTTTCTGCTCATTATGAAAGTTCGTATTATTAATACTATTTGACAGATGAGAAAACTGAGTCATTGAGAGTTTTAAATTGTGTGCTGAACCTTCTGGTTGGGGGTGAAACTGAAGCCAACCTCAGAGACCACGCTCTTCATCACCATGGTTTATTGCCTCCTGAGACAGGGCAGTGTTCAGTAAACTTAGAGCAAGATCCCTCAAGGAAGGAGCATGCAGAAGATTAACTATGTACATAAGTTGCCATAGAATAAGGGAAAGGCCAGTGGAATGAGTCAGAGGAACCAAGTGGTTTCTTTTTTTGTTTGTTTGTTTCTTTTTTAAGATTTATTTATTTGAGAGAGAGAGAGTGAATGACCACATGAGCAGAAGGTGCAGAGGGAGAGGGAAACTGAAACAGACTCCACAACAAGCATAGGGCTCAATATGGGGCTCGACATGGGGCTCCATCTCATGACCCTGAGGCCATGACCCTGAGTCAGTTGCTCAATCAACTGTACCACCCAGGTACCCCCTAGAGGACCCAAATTTGGATCCAGCTCCTCTGCTTCCTCACTGTGTAAAAATCGGATGTACTTACTCTGTTGGTTTGTTGGGAAGACCGACTGCATCTCTGAGAAGTGACTTCAGGCTAAAGAAGGGGTGGGAAACAAAAACTAACCAACCAAATTTAAGTGATACTGGTTTGTGGGGAGAATTGGCAGTCCTTCTCCAGCTGGGATATTATATTTAATAAAATTCAGGTAGCTGTTAGAAATAAAATGTTTACTAAAAAGCATAAAATGTGCCTGAAATAAATTCAAAGAACTGCTTTTAGCTTAAAATTCTTAGCATCTCCGTCAGTGTTCACTATTGTTAACTATTTTATTCTAGTGAGTGGTTAAAATAAAGAAAATTTAATTACATACTATTCCCACCAGCTCAAAATTTCTAGAGTTGAGTCATCTAAAGTTTCAACCTGGTATTAGAATAAAATTCTATGTATTTTACCATTTTACTTGTGCTGACATTTTCAGGCTGAATTTAGAAAGCATGGCAGATTTTTTTTTAAACTTGTCCTATAAACATCAAGGCAATACATCTTACGCATTTGTACGTATAAAAAGATCTTTCCTAGAGTAACTTAGAATGCTGTCCCAAAGTTTCCTGGTTTCTATGCTCAACAAAATGATTCTTGATTGTGTTGAAAAAAATTGCCAGAAGAAGATGAAGACTTCATGGTTTCTTCTTTCACCAGAGCTTTGTCTCTCTGAGTTGCTTAAAGGGAGAGGGAGAAGGGAGGGAGGCTGTGAGTAGGGAATATGGAAGCTGTACTAAAGGTAGTCTGTGTGGAAACAAGAGAAATCATCGTTCGTTTTGTCTTATCTGTTTAGTAGAAAGCTTATGTGATTTGCATTTTAGAATGCTCAATCCTTTTAATTTACTTCTAAATAATTAGTTTCTACATTATGTTGCTTTGTTTGTAGAGAACAATACTTACACAAGTGTTTCAGGAAGTAAAATGAACTAACACTGCACTCTTACAAAGAGAATTTCAAAATAAAAACCATTAAGGATGAATGGCATGTATTACAGAAATCTCTACCATATGTCTGAATAGGTCTGTTGTGCAAGCTTATTTATGAAATTCATAGGCACTAATTTATCTAAGAAAGAGTAATAATGCTTTCAACCCAAAGTGGGAAAAATGGAGTAAATAGAAAAGACACATTAATAATCTTTCCTGTGGCCCTGATTTTGTTTTTTTGTTTTTTGTTTTTTTTTCTTCTTTGGACTATCCATTAAGAGTCACATCAGAAGGGTTAGTTTAATAAAATAGAAATTATTTAGGCTCACCAGTTTGGCCACTAAGTAGCTGGTTTGGAGAATGGAAGAATTTGGTCAAATTACATAATTTTTCTTGAATGAATGGGGCCATAAAGCAGATTCTGTAAAAATTAAAATAATATGGGTATCAATAAAAAAATTAAAATAGAGTGCCTGGGTGGCTCGGTAGTTAAGTGTCGACCTGTGGCTCAGGTCATGATCCCAGGGTCTTGGGATGGAGCCCTGCATCAGGTTCCCTGCTCGGCAGGGAGCCTGCTTCTCCCTCTCTTTCTGCCTGCTGCTCCCCCTGCTTGTGTTCTCTCTCTTTCTCACTGTCAAATAAATAAATAAAATCTTTAAAAAATTTTAAATAAAAAAATAACAGGGGTATCATCTACTACAGCTCATGACATATTTTAAGCACTCAGTTAATGATGCTTGTTGTTGCGAGGGAGGATTAATGTTGGAGAATATTTAAATTTGTTGGGATATGGGCCTAGGTGGAATTTTTCAGATGAAAGAATTTGAATATATATATATATACACATATATATGTGTATATATATATATATATATCTTTGAGGATGGAGAAAGAGTCATAAATTCACAATTTATTAAGTACTTACTGTGTTTTGGACAGTGTAGCAGGTACAGAGAAGAAAAGAAAGCCATGTAAGAGGCAGAAGGAGCACATCAAAGTTCATATTTCACTGATGACATTTCTTGTCAATTCTTCTACAAAAATTTCTGCCTCTACAAATAATGTAGGCCACACTTTTAGAAGTAGTTTGCTAATTCAAGGAATGGATTAAAAATTAGTTCTGATAATGAGAGAGGCCTAGTACATTTTTTCGAAAATATGCTATTAAGGAAAAAAAACAACTTTTTTCCTCCTTCATATCTGTGACCCTGTGCATCCTGGAACATGCTATGATTAAGGAAATGAACACAGATGTGGTCATATAGATTACTTTCTTTGAGAAACCATACCATCAAGGGATGGTGTAACTTTAAGTATTATTTATTTGAGAAAGAGAGAGAGGAAAGTGTACACTTGCATGGTAGGGAAGGTTAGAGGGAGAGGGAGAGAGAAACTTAAGCAGACTCCACAGTGAGTGTGGAGCCTATTTCAGGAACTGAGATCATGACCTGAGCCAAAACCAAGAGTCTGACACTTAACCAACTGTGCCACCCAGGTGCCCCATCAAGGGAAGGTATAACTTTAGATACCCAGTGTCTAGCATATTATCATCACATAATTGTACCCAGTGAAAGGTTTTTGAATGAATGAATGAGTGAATGAATCAGTTAAGATGAATGAATGGCGGGGGGGTGGGAGGTTGGGGTACCAGGTGGTGGGTATTATAGAGGGCACGGCTTGCATGGAGCACTGGGTGTGGTGAAAAAATAATGAATACTGTTTTTCTGAAAATAAATAAATTGGAAAAAAAAAAGATGAATGAATGAGTATATGAATCTCCAATTTAAATCCAGAGTTTTTATGAGAGGGATCAAAACATTTATGGAGGACCCTCTGTCATACACATCATTGTTACTCTGTCACTTTTGAAATACATAAAATATTACATCATAAAAATGATCACCATCAAAGATGGTGAAGTTTTGGTAAATATGATGTGTTCATTCCTGCCTGGTGGTGTTATCAGTTGATAATCCCTTTAGTAACATGACCATTTGTAGCAAAAGCCACAAATATATTCATATCTATTGCCTAAGAAATTCTTCTTTTATGGAAACATTTGAATAGAAATAAAACATGCTAAATATTAAAAATTATTACAGTCAATATTAATAGCAAAAAGTTGGGGACAAAATAAAAGTCTAGTGAAATAATGATTTAATAGATTATGGGACATCAACATAGTTTAATATTATGAAGTCATTCAAATGATAATTATGTAGAGACATCAAATTATGTTTATGAGACAATTTTGTGAAAATAGAGAAATATAAAATACTGTGTGCATCATTATTGTCATATAAATACAGTATGTATATTTGGATAATATGCATAAATAAAAGTAGTTGTGTCAGGATAATAAGATAAGTGATTTTACATTTTATAAACATTTATTTATATTATCTTTCAATACACGTCTAAAAATTATCTTGTTTTCTTTTGTCATAAATGGATCCTGTGTTGCCTTTGTATCCGATAATTCAGCATATTTATAGGGCCTGAGATTCATCATCAGTTGTTTTCAACATCACTATGCTGAAATTTTGGAATCGATGACTGGAATCCCAGTAAGGCAAGAATGTGCGTAATATTGATCTCTGGCTATATATTTTGAAGGGTGTCTTAAAACATAAGTCCCTGAAAATACATTAATTTTCTCATCTAGTATGTTTTTCCTGAGAGTCAGTTTAAGATAAAAAGTCAAAAGACACAAATGTGTATGTCTCTTTGTTAATCTGGAAGCATCACATTATACTATAAAGGAACTCTTGGCCAACCATTGGATCTGTTGAATTTAGAGGTGGGGGAACTCTGGCAGGCAGATGAAGCAATTTGGACAGGGCTACAATGGCAGAGCCAGAATCAAAATGTACACGGCTGAGAATTTTCCAGCCACTCCTCATCCAGAATGCTTTCCTTGTCATCTAAAATGTGCTGTCAGCTTCCTTCCAACTTCAGAGCCCGTGAAGACTTTTCTCTCCCTGTAACATCACATCTGTATGAAATTCCCATGTCTAAGGAAAACAGGTGTTTTCAACTCAGCCAGTAATTGCTACTTTGTACACAATTGTACAGAGGCAAATGCATGATTCTCAGGTAGTCTTGTCTGTATGTATTCATTGGTTGTAGCTTCTTGAAATCAGAGGTTATGCTTCTCAGCTCTATGGCATTAATGTGTTCACTTAGCTATAGCATTCTTCTCTGTCTCAGCAGCCTTGCTGTGCCCCCCCCCCATTTGCAGGCAGAAATCCTGGTCACAGCAAGCTGCTCCCACTGGGGTGGCTTCCAAAAATCCACAAAGAACAAATTAGTGTTCCTGATTTGCTTCAGAAACAAACAGCAAAGAAGCCTCTCCAAAATGCTTGAAGAAAAAAAAGAAAGAAAGAAAGAAAGAAAAAACAAATAAGAGAGAAAAAAATAGCTTCAAGGGAAAACCTACTGCTAGTCTTAAAGGGGGGCTCCAGGAGAAGGCTTCAAAAAAGATTAAATAGTTCCTGAAGATTGTTTGCCCATTAGCCTGTGCTGGGCCAATTAGGCAGCAATAGAAGGGGAGATGAGTGGGTAAATTCAGTTGAGGATCCTATGAGCTAGCCTTGAAAGAATTTTAAAAAAAGTTACACTTGCTTGATTTAATGAATACAGTGAGATGAATATAGGTCTCTACATTGGTGGGTAGTTTGTCTAAACAGGCATGATTGAAACACGGTTTCCTCCTTTGCTCCCATTTGTGCTTGCCCTTCTTACTCCTTCCTTTGTGTCAATACAGTGAATAAGACCTCTTACTATCTCCTATTTACAGTGGTGTGGGGAAATTAGTGATTCTTTTATAATCGGACCAATAGGTGAAACATTCTTAGTGTTTTGGAGAACCATTATTTTATTGCCTTTTTTTCCAGTAAGACTCACACAGAAACCCAAATAGTAACTGAACATCTGTTATGAATCAAACAGTCTCACTCATGGAAGGTCTAAATCTGAGTAATGCTGTGTCCTTGTCCTTCAGGATTTCATAGCGTGAGAAGAAGATGCAAAGACTTCTTGGGTAACGTGCCAATTTAGCCAATGTAACTGGCTATGCTTTGTTTCCTTCCTTCTCTATTGGCTTCTGTGAACTCAGACAGTGTCTTTGATATATAAGGCCAAGAGGGAAGAGCTCAAAATCAGTGGCTCCCAAACATGGGTCTTTTGGCTCCAGATCAACCTGTTGTGCTTTTTGAAATTACTCAATACCTTCAATTACTTCAGTACCTATGATGTCTCTAGATGATTCTGATACTTCATCTACTTCATCAGGTTTAGAAGTCAACGATGGAGGAATCTGTAATGGACAAGAGGGAGTGATTGCAGAAATGCATGAAATAAATAACCACCAGCAGACATATATGAGCAAAGTACAAAAGAGTTTAAAGACTATCACCCGTGGAACCAGGTTACCTGGGTTTAATCCCATCACTGTACTTAGAACTGTGGGGTTTTGGATGAGTTTAAAATTTTAGCTGGTCTTTTATTTCCACATTTTGCAAAATGAGAAAAACAATGTTTGCCCACCAAAGGGCGTTATTGTAGGGATAAATGAGTAAACATATTTAAAGCACTTAGAATAGTACCGGAGACATAGAAAACATCCATTAAGTGTTACTACGATTACTAGTCCTCCTCCTCATCGTTATCATTATGGTAAAGAACTTTATGCTTAGAGTCTCAGAAAAATACAAATGAGAGGTTTGAGTTGGCCTCTATTTAACCCCCCAGAGTAAATAAAGAACTGCTTGTACCTGAGACCCTCTTATAGGAGACCATCATATAGGAGACTAGGTGATTTTAACTTGTGGTTCTGCAGAGGCTTGTGGGTTGTTTTGTGTTTTCTGTGCTTGGCAGATGGGTGATAATCTAGCTACTAGACTCCCCGCTACACTCTACTGCTATACGTTCTGTTGCTTCCTGTTTCTTCAGTTCAAAGATGTTAGGATCCATAGAAATTATACAGCATGGAAGAAACACGGAAAAATATTTAAGTGTCATCAATTGTTTATTTCTCATCATAGCCTTATGTGGGTCCCCAAATAGTATTAGTGTTCAATGATATTGAACCAATTAATCATCATTCTCCTCATCACTGGGCAGAAATTTATGTGGGCTGTTTGGAAGAACTGTGGCATCAGATTCAAAATGGCTTCTCATTCCGGGTCTGCTCCTGAGCACCAACGTGGTCTTGGGTATATGAGGTAGTATTTCTGGGCTTATTATTTTCATTTGCAAATGAGATTGTGTTGATCTCTAGGGATCAACACATCTCTAGGGATGACTAAAGGGCATCCCTCTCTTCCCCCATGGTTTGTCTCACTCTGTCTCTTGTCCAAATTTGAATCCCAGTAAGGCAAGAATATCCAGTAATATTCAGTCTAGTTGGCCCAATTTGAGGATGCGTGCTGATTGGGCCATAGACCTAACATGTGGATCTTTCCTTTTTATCCTTTTTCTGTTTGAGAAACTCACTGTCCTCTGTGGCTGCTGGGCCCACAACCATTCTGTTGTTCCAAAGAGGTAGGGTTATCTAGTATTTCCCAAAGTATCCTCTATATGGAAATGTTAATTCGATGAAATATGAGTAAGTACATGAAGAAAATATTCCCATGATAAAAAAAAGATTGGGAAATAATATGTAAAACAAATTTAAACTGGCTCATTTTTTGACCACTCAGAGTATAGAATATATAAATACACTGTGAATTATCAATAAGAAAATAGAGTACAAAGTGTTTCCAGAATGTTTTTATCATGGAATCCTAACTTTTTGTGAAATGTCCCATGGGTAAGTGTTCCATGGATGTATAGTTGACCCTTGAACAATGTAGGTGTTAGGGTCACCAATTGCTCCCACAGTAAAAATCATTGTATAACTTTTGACTCCCCCAAAACTTTACTAATAGGCCACTATTGACTGGAAGCTTTACTGATTACATAAACACTCAATTAACACATTTTTGGTATATTATTATATACTGTATTCTTAAAGTAAGCTAGATAAAAGAATATTATTGAGCAAATCATAGGGAAGAGAAAATATATTGACAGTGCTGTACTGTATTGAAAAAAGTTTGAGTTCAAACCTGTGTTTTTCAAATTCAACTGTACTTTTGCAAACACAAGAAGAGTATTTACCAGTTTTGGCTTCTAAATAAGTGTTAAGTATGTAATAAGATAGTTTTCTAAGGTTCTATGAGGAAAAGTAACTTACCTGAAGACACATTCACTGAAAATGGCAAATTTGAAAACTTTTTATATATTTATATATATTTATATATTTTGAAAACTTTTTATATATTTATCCCCCACTATATATATATAACACAATCTATTCTTTCAGTTCAAATATCTCAGGAGCAGTATACATTTTCTAAATATTTCATTTAAGAATGTATACAAATATTGAATGTGAGGAAGAATCTTAAACCCAAATTATTTCTTCGTTTCCTATTGCCTATCCAGGTCTGTTTTGCTGGTCCAAATTATTTCTTGGTTTCCTATTGCCTATCCAGGTCTGTTTTGCTGGTCCCCACCGATGTTCATATGCCAAACAAACAAGGGCTTACTTTTCTTTTCTTTTTTTTTCAAGATTTTATTTATTTATTTGAAAGAGAGTGAGTAAAAGAGAGAGAGCATGAGTGAGGCCAGGTGGGGGAGAGGCAGAGGGAGAGGGAGAAGCAGACTCCCTGCTGAGCAGGGAGCCCAGTGTGGGGGCTTGATCTCAGAACCCTGGGATCCTGACCTGAGCCGAAGGTAGACTGAGTCACCTAGGCACTCCACGGCTTAACTTTCTGACACCCAGTTTCTAAAAGCCTTCCAATCCTGATATAGTCTTTTTGTATAAAAAGGAAGAGATTGAAGTTGTTACCCATACCTAATTCATTGGACCGAGGGAGTAATTGCCAAGGGCCTATCAGGCCCTTAAAGTGGATTGGCTGGCAGTTTTTGTTCCAGTGTGGATGTTAGGCTTTTGTCCTGTATGAAAGAAAATATACTACATTCTTTCTTTGAAAAAGGGGAATGGGGTAAAGAAGATGAGATAACATGTCTGCTTGTGATAAATGACCTATTTCTGAAAAGGTGCTAGAACTTTTCCCTCATGGCCTACCCTTTATTTTCAAACTTGGAAAAAAATTTTTGAATAAAGTTCACTTCTTAAATTCTATAATATTTTCTTAACGGTAGATATTGATAGCTTTTATTATGTCCAGACTTAGCAGAATCTTGAATAGGTTCAAAATAATAATTCTTCCAAGCCAGAACTTCTTCTTTCTGCATATTTCCATTTTACTCTGCATCCAGGGGAACACACAAAAGGAGATGGAGTTTTGGAAATCATGATAAATAAATGGAGAATATTATGTGTCCTCCTTTTTGGGGGAAGATATAAGCTGTGATTTTTTTTTAAGGATGGACACTTATGATCAGTTGGTATTTCTTGGACCAAATTGTTATGTACCCAAACCAATATTGCTCTACTATTTTAGAAGGCAGCTCTTAAAAATCTGACCATTTGGCAATGTGAATTTTATAGTGATAGTGATAGTGTTAGACCTGTACACTTTCATCAAAATATGACATGTTAGGGTGCCTGGGTGGCTCAGTTGGTTAAGCACCTGAGCCTTCAGCTCAAGTCATGATCCCAGGGTCTTAGGATCTAACCCCACATGAGGTTCCATGTCCAGCAGGGAGCCTGTTTCTCCCTCTCCCTTTGCCTGAAGGTCTACCTGCATGTGTTCTCTCCTTCTCTCTCTCTTTCTCTGTCAAATAAATAAATACATAAAATAATTTTAAAAATAAAATGAAAAGTCATTTATAAAATAACATACACTCTATATGTTTTTTTTTTAATAGAGAGAAGTAGAAAAGCAAGAAGATTATAATGTCAATGCCCATATAACTCCTGGTAATAGTTTTCAAAAGTAATACATGTACATGATTAGAAAATTTCAATTCTACTTAAGTAAAAATAAAATATAAATGTCACCCCACCCTCCGAAGAGGTAACTCTCTATAGGGGTAACTACTACTAAGAGATTTTTGTGTGTGATGCCTAATGATAATGTTAATAATAATAACCTACCAGCACTCATCCATCACTCTCTCTGTTTCTTGTCTATCAATTTGACAATCATTCACATTTTCAGATTGCTTAAAAAAAATCAAAACACTGATACACCTGACTGTTTTCACATAACTATATATCTTGGATCTTTTTTCATTCTAATAATTATAAACTTTCTTCATCCTCTTTATTTTTTAAAATTTTATTATTTATCTTATTAACATATAATGTATTATTTGTTTCAGGGGTACAGGTCTGTGAATCATCAGGCTTATACACTTCCCAGCACTCACCATAGCACGTACCGTCCCCAATGTCCATAACCCAACCACCTCTCCCTACCCTCCCATTCCCAGCAACCCTCAGTTTGTTTTGTGAGATTAAGAGTCTCTCATGGTTTGTCTCCCTCCCTGGTCCCATCTTGTTTAATTTCTGCCTCCCTTCCCCCATGGCCCCCCACCCTACCTATCAAATTCCTATGCAGCCATTAAACACACACACACACAATGAAATCTTGCCACTTGCAAAGACGTGGATGGAACTAGAGGATATTATGCTAAGTGAAATAAGTCAGTCAGAGAAAGACAATTATCATATGATCTCTCTGATATGAGGAATTCATTTTCTTTAATAGCTACACAATATTCTGCCACAAAATCTATGACAAATTAATTAATGGGGACAATTTTTTAAGTGATTTTATACACCAAATAAGAGTATTATTTTCCTCACTTCGTTTAGTTCATTAATAAGACAAAGTAGTATATTTCCAAGAATACATTTTTATTAAGATACATATACATTTTTTAGATGTGTGATCCTAATTTGGTCATCTTTTGAAATATACATAGCCTAAGTATCCTTTAGCATTAATAGTAATTATAGGAAATTTGAAAGTCAGAATTGGTATTCTCCTTACACTATATTTATAGAAAATTTGGAATAGAAATTTTGTTTTTTTGTGGGTACCCTGAACCAAAGAGGAAATTATTCAGCCAAATTTACTTATAATCATAATTTGTATTATAATCTGACCTAGTCAAGGAGATAAGATTAGGAAAGGGAGAAAAGGAAATAATTATTGAGTGAGTTTTATGTACCAAGGATTAAGTTCAGTGTTAACACATACGTCATCTTAAATTAAGAGAGTATTTTTATTGATTATTTAATAATTAGCTTTCCTGAAATTATTTCCAGCCACTGTGAGATGATTATTGTGGACAGTGAAGGGTCCCTATTATTTCCTTAAGTGTACTTTCATCCATAGCAGTTCTGACCCTATGACTGCTGATAAAAACACCTAGAGAGGAGATAATATTAAGAAGGCCAAGATGGACTGCAATCCTTTCTGATATCAACAGTAAGCTGTCAGGGCTATAAAAGATGCGTGAAAATTAAGCCATTCACCCAAACTTACCAACCTAGAAAATTTTAATGTCAGCCTTGAGAATGATTATGAACACCACATATAAACTTAGGGGAGAAAATAGGACATATGCAAGGATAATTAAGAAATAGGCAAATTAAAATTTAAATGAGGACTTTTAACCATGGGAATGCATTTCTCCCCGACTGATATTGGACATTATCTTTTCTTTCATCACTTTGTTGTGTGTACCTGGGAGAGGGCTGTGGGAAATTTCACTTAGGACGATAAGAAAGAGGTTAATCAGTCAGACCTCTCTGCTTCCCCCACTGCTGTTTTATCTCTGACAGTGACATCCTCACCTGTACTTCAGAGGGTGGCTGATATGAGTGTGACGTATTGAGCACAGCAGGGATTCAATAAATGATAGCTATTGTTAACGATGATCACAATTACTACAATGTCAGTTTTGGCAATTCATTCATTTCTAGCTTCCCTTAATAATGAAACTATCAATCATGCATTTTCCATAATTCTGTTTCCTTTTAAGTCTATACCATCTTTCAAAAGAACACATTTTGCATGTTTGCCGCTGGATACATCAGGTAGCGTTTCCTCTCATTTTGCATGACATGAGGCTTCATTCTTTAATCTCCTTTATACCGACCATGTGAATACCAGCCGTGACTATATTGTGCCAAGGAGTAGTGGAAAGAGTATGGCATGAGAGGTCACATAGATGTGGATTCGGGTACTTTTCAAGTTTCTGCTGTTAGGTCAATAGCAATTTTGGGGCTGTGAGTAGTAAATGAAGTGACATATGGAAAGCACATAACAAAGTGCTTGGCAGATAGTACGTAGTGAAAAAATACTATTTTTCTGTTCTAGCATCACTCATTTTTTTTTTTCCATTTTCCCCTCCCCTCTTTTTGGCACCCAGCCTAAGGGATCTTCTGGTTCCAGAGCACCACTTTCTGCAGTGGTGGAAGTGTTCTATCCGTGTGATAGCCACATATAACTATTTACATTTAAATTTAATTTAATTAAAATTATATTAAAATTTCAGTTCCTCATTTGCACTAACTACATTTCAAATGCTCAATAGCCACTGCTAGTGACAATATATATTGGACAGCACAAACACAGAACATTTTTCTTAAAGTTCAGGTAGACAGCATCTCAAACTATAGGCTATGAATAGAGCTAGTGTGGCTGTGGAACTGAACTTTTGTTGTTGGTATATTTTAACTAGTTTTCAGTTATATGTAAATAGTCACATCTGACTACTGGCTAACTTGTTGAACAGAACAGTTCTAGAGTATCACAAGCGCTAGGTAACAGCTTGGCAGATTGGCATTTTGAGATTTTTATCTGATGCCACTTGTTTTGAGGAGTGGGTAGATTAATCTATTAACTACAAGTGTTGTAATGTGTTTTTGGTTTTTCTTTTTCTACTGTGACTAGACTTAACTCTGCCCACATCTGATATTCTCCCATGGTTATCTGTTCCTAATTTTTTAATTCAAAAACTCATATATCTGATTGGATTTTACTGAGCTCACTTAATTTTAAATCTAGCTACAAAATCAATAAAGGGCTTCTTGTGGTATGCCTAACATTGTTTGGTGAGTGACAAGCTTTAGAGAAAGTATGAGAGAAAAAGACAGTCTGTAGCAGGAGGTTTTAACCACAGAGACATGACACACTGATAAGCTGTGATCATTTCTGTGGTGTGTGGTTAGTAATTTATTGTTATTAATAAAATGTCAGCATTTGCAAATTATTCTCCTTTTTTGTTTTAAGAAATTAGAATAACCCTGATAACTGGTATAAGGATGTTGGTCTTATTCATTTACATTCTATTGTGCTCTCTTGAGTGGGAAAGCAAGGTGGTGTAGAGTTACATCTGGCACGCTGGTGGTTACACCCATACCTCGGTTCACTTATGAGATTGGGTCATTGATCAGACTGTCATCCATGTGTGTTATTATGGAGAAAACTGTTAAAAGCCCCATAAGCTATATTATGTCAAGCAATACATTAAACCAATGCCTGGTTATGGGGACTCATCCTTTCTCTCTCGTTGCCTGATCTTTATCTATATCTATATCTATATCTATAGTGGCAGTCATTTAGTAATTAGACTATTTTAAATGAAAAAAAGTCTGACTTGAATGTGTTGTTAAGGTGAAATAGGGTCAAGGATTCGTCTTGTTGACAGAGAGAAGGAAAAGGTGATGCAGTGGAGGAGTATTAGGGGATTAGGACAAAGTTGAAAAGCGGCGTCTGGAAGGCTTCACAAGCAGAGTGGTTTAAACATTTAATGGAAAAGGTCACATGAAGACATGTCTGAAGGTCAGGAAGTAATATAATATTGCTAGCAGCATGCAGAATGATTATTTAACTGAATTCTTGAATGTGTTCAGGTTTTTGTTTGCAGATTCTGAAGACACTTGTGTTTAGAATATACATAATGAGAGAATTTGGCATCTGTTCTTGTCTGGCTCCTTTATTTTACTTATGGGCAGAACAAAATTGTTGTAGAAAAGATGACATGTTAGAAATCCTCATTGGACTCTGTAATCTTCCAGCCCAGATACAAGTAAATGACCATCTACAGTGAAGTTTCATCCTGAGGAAAACTGTGATCACTTCTAATTCATTTTGTTATTAAGGTAAACTGCATCGGAAGATTTATATTTCCCCGTTTTCTCAGGATAGAGTCTGGGTTCATTCTAAAAAATGCAGATGGGCCAAAGACTGTATCAGACCCTCTGATTGCTGGAGAAAGAGGGAACTTTGGCTGATGTAGTATCATATGCCCACTTAGTTTTTCTTTTTTTGCTGACAGTTACGTGGATTTAAAAGTCCATTAGGGAAGAGTGTGTTCTGTCTCTAAGCGGTGGAAGCACATAATCTAATGACTGTTCTATAAACAGACCTAAGCTTCATTTTAGACAGGAATAGGTTTTCATTTATTTGGAGGCTAATTATAAATTGGAGCGATGTTCCTTTTGATGGACAATTCAATTGCATTTAAATTCAAATTAACATCTGCTGTTTATACTTTATATTGTGTAATCTACCTGAATCTAGACAGAAGCTATTAAAGATCTGTGGCTAGGGAATCTTTGTTCTCTGAGGATTTTAAAGAAAAAATGAGCATTTTCTAAACCCTAGTTATCAGAACCAGATTGTAGTTGCCTTGAAAATCAAGGATGCTTTCTTTTGTCCACAAATGTATCAAAGGGGGTTGTGCAAATAAGCACAAACACATTTGCTACAAGGGGGGGCTGTTAAAAATGTTTGGCACTTTTCAAATAATATGTGTTTTGAATGAATAATGCCGTATACTATTTTTTGTTCAGATATTGTCTTATCTAATAATTTAGTTCATGTACATTCATAAGTACATTTCAATTCATAGATACATTCTTTTTTTTTTTAAAGATTTTATTTATTTATTTGACAGAGAGAAATCACAAGTAGATGGAGAGGCAGGCAGAGAGAGAGAGAGGGAAGCAGGCTCCCTGCTGAGCAGAGAGCCCAATGTGGGACTCGATCCCAGGACCCTGAGATCATGACCCGAGCCGAAGGCAGCGGCTTAACCCACTAAGCCACCCAGGCGCCCCTAGATACATTAATTCTATTCATACATTTATTCATTTATAGCTGTTTTATATATATGAATGAACCATGTACTCATAAGTGGTAATACTTATCAATAGGTACAAGGATATTGATATACATGTATGTACATAATAAATCGGTATCTCAAAATTTAAAACCTGGAAATAATTGGCTATAGCTCAGAGATTTGGGTATTTGGCATTTCTTTCAGCAACTCTCATTCTTTACATACTGCATGATAATATTATAGATCACATAGAAGCAGAGTATTCACATGTTGCTAAGTGCTTGAAGAATGTGCTTTTTACCTAAGAAGCACATAAAGCACAAGGACAGAGGGGTAGAAAATCAATGCTCCTATAGAACGTGGGCTAAGACCTATATAATCCACTTATAAGTGTTATTTTTAAAATTATAGAGTCATAGAATTGGCATTTCCCTCAAACATAATTAGATAATTTGTGAAATGACAGGAAGTTCTTTTCTCATGACACTCAGAAATAAAATTAGTCCTGATGTCTCATTTACAACACTGCAGTGGTAACTGATAATGTTGAAAGGTCATTTTTTTTTAATCTTTTAGAAATAGTGTGAGGGTGATTTACCTTATTATTTGGAAAGATTTTAATGTGAAATTAAAATTATTAAAAAATGCAACAGGTGAAAAATACAACGGATTTTGCCTGAGCTTCAGTAGGACTTGAAGGTTTCAAATTATGTATTTACCAATTGTTTGTTTGACAGACTTTGGTTTTGAAGCTGTAAAATATGTAATCAATGCAAGTCATTAATAATCTTGAGCTGCGATGAGTAAATGTGAACCTTTATAAGGTTCTCAAGAGGAACGCAGAGTTCAGAGGTTCAGTGTTCCAAATCCCTTGAACCCTCCCAGCACAGCCTCTCATCTTCTCTTTAAATGTTAAAAGCTGCCTCATGCTCCTGGGCAATCCATCTCCCCAGAATTCTTCCTGATTAACAAAGATCAACAATGACTCAAGCCCTACCTTTACATTTTTCTTCTATAGATTCTCAGAATGATGCCTAAAAGTTAGAATGAAGGAGCGCCTGGGTGGCTCAGTGGGTTCAAGCCTCTGCCTTCGGCTCCGGTCGTGATCCCAGCATCCTGGGATCGAGCCCCGCGTCGGGCTCTCTGCTCAGCGGGGAGCCTGCTTCCTCCCACTCTCTCTCTCTGCCTGCCTCTCTGCCTACTTGTGATCTCTGTCAAATAAATAAATAAAATATTAAAAAAAAATAAGTTAGAATGAAGAGGTGAAGGCAAGGCTGGGGAATTGCCACATTGCCAGAAGAGACTGACTGGCTGATGTATGGGACATGCTGAGCCACCTCGCAGAGGGAGCGTGAATGTGGCAGTAACCATGACTCCACATGCTGCTCTCAGTCTTGTAGGGTCGGAAAGTGATTTCTTACCTGAAACTGATAGACCATTGTATGTTAACTATACGGGAATTACTAAAAAATGAGAAAGAAAGATGGGGTCTATCTCTAAGGGAGAACTCACAATAGCAAAGATTGAAAAAAGCTTGTACACACAAATGTACATAATCCAGTATATTTAAAACTAGATTGCCAATGTATTACTTCATTAGAGGAAATAGGACTCTTACGTTTACCAGAGTATTCCTAATAGCAAAACCAGAACATATCCTCTTGCAAGACAATTTAAGAGAAAGTCATATCATAATCAGAAATTTGCTTAAGATGAAATTGAAGTTGAAGATGTGGCTGATTACAAAGAAAAAAATATGCAGAAGTCATGAAAAACAAAGAGCTAGTTTGTTAATTTTCAAAGAACTTATACAAATCAATAAGAAAGAAAAACAAATGTCAATTTAAAAAATGGGCAAAAAGATACCTGACTAGTGAAAATGATTCACAGAAAAGTAAGTACAGATCACCAGGAAACATATAAAGATGATGAATATCATACATAATTAAATGAAAGTCAAAATAAGATACAAGTTTTATATTGAGTTTGGCAAAAAGGTAATCCAGCAATATGTAACATTGGTGAGGATGTGAAGAAAGAAGCTGTCCCAGACCAAGTAAGTGGAACCAGAAACTGGTGCAATGTTTTTGAAAGGAAATTTGGGTTCGTTACTCAAAAATTGTAATTCATAAGACCTTTTACCCAGTAGCCTCACAGTCCCAGAGTTACCCTAATAATATGCTTGCATAAGTATGCTAGAATATCTGAATGGGGTGTACCTTGCAATGACAAACAACTGAAACACAAAATTCTCCATCGATAGCAACTGCCAATAAATTAATGTTTTGCACAGAATATTCTACATCTGTGAAAAGAATGAGTTTCATCTACTGATGAAGATGTAGCGAGAACTTTAAGATGTATCCTTAGGTAATAAACACAGCATACAGTATAAGTTGTCCTTTGTATATGTGCAATTGTCATATGCTTTGCTGGAAGAATACAGATAGAACTTTAGGTGGTGGGAGATATGTAACTTTCATTTTATACCTTCCTGTGGTATTGAAAATTTTTATATCATTGGTCTGGATTTCATTTAATTACATATATTTAGATACACTGTGTGTGTATGTACATGTGCATATGTATAGACACACACTTCTATAAAGGATTCTTTAGCCACTAACAGGAAAGGATATTCCATATATGAAGACACCAACTGAATCTATTAGCTGAAGTTTGTGTGTGTGTGTGTGTTTAAAGATTTTATTTACTTATTTGAGAGAGAGAGAGAGAGAGGAAGAGAGCATGAGCACGGGGAGTAGCAGAGGGAAAGGAAGAAGCAGACTCCTCTCTGAGCTGGGAGCTCGATACATAGCTCAGTCCCAGCACCGTGGTATCATGACCTGAGCAGAAGGCAGATGCTTAATGACTGAGCCACCCAGGTGCCCCCGAGGTTCTGTTTTCTGATCATCTCTTGATTGGTCACTGACTTTACTGCATTCAAAATGCTCTTCTTTCATTAGTTGCTTATTATGTGACTTTGGATAAACTACTTAACCTTTCTGAGCTTTTAGTTGTTGTTTTTATTGCTGTTTATTTATGTTTATTGGGGAAATGCCTATGTCAAGGAGATGTTGAAAGGATTAAATCATAAAACTGCTATGCACATAGCTCAATGCCTGGAACCTAGATGCACCATAAATGTTAGTTAGTTTTTTTTTTTTTTCTTCTTTCTTTCACCCAATGCTTTGGGGTTTTTTTCCTCCATATTTCCCTTCTCTTCTTCATCAGAACTTTCTATTCTACCACGTGAGACTTTGTTTTTAGGACTCAGAGTTAAAGTACTTTAGTCAACCTTATTATGGGTTAAGTATACTCTTCTGAGATGGCTTGAGAATCTATCCATTGTCTATAAAATTGTTGCCAGAAAGTGACTCACAGATCTAGTTTTGGATGCAGTCCTTTGAAAACTGGAGGGTGTCTGGACTGTGACTAACAGCATCACACAAAGATGCATTCTTTCTCCATTTTGCATATTATCTACAACTCAGTTATGCTTTTCACTGCCTCCAAAGAGTGTGGATTGAGCTCTTGATAAAAAACTCTTTCAATTTAAACACTGTGATAGCCAAAATAAAGTATTCATGGAGATCATACTTTGCCTTCAACATAGGGAACCAACAATGAAAATATGTTGAGCACTTGGTATGTGCCAGACACTTTGTCTATTATTTGATATGTACTACCTCATTTAATCTTTAGAGTAACGCTCTAAGGCAAACAGTGCTCTTCTAAACATAAATAGACTCAGAGAGGTAAGCAACATGGACAAGGCCATGTAGGTTGTAAGTGACAAAACTGTAGTTTAAAATCATGTCCATCTGGTGCCAAAACCTGTTCCTTTTACTAGTGTTGCTAACTGATTGAAGTGTGCACTCCAAAGCTTTGTACTTCTTCTTTCCATAGCTGGTCTTTATTATTATTTTTTTTTCCTGTCAGTATTGGCACTACAACATTTAATCCATTCATAGTCCTCCTGTACAGCTTTAAACTTGCTGTTTAAAGAAAGCTTTTCTGACCTTGGTAGAGCAATTTCTCAATGGCTATCTTATAGAAGAATACTTTTTTGTTGGCAGGAGTCCTTATTGTTTGTATGGTTGCCCATGTACTTGCTAAAAGCACTTGGAGTAGATTTCCTAGAAGTGTACCATGTCAGGATGCTCACCACTCAGTTGCCAAAGGTCGACTGTGACCCTGAGATTCTGCCCATACACAAAACACATCCACTAAGATTCCCTGAGGAAGTTGGAGGCTGCCAGGTTATAAGCACTGTTGCTCCCACATGGAGAAATTCAGGGTTTTAGAAAATATCATATAGGATCCTTATAAATGTGTTTTTTTATTACTTTTTTTCCTTTATGGACTGTAGTTACCTCACTCCTTCTATACTGGACCCTGGACTATAACTGTTTCCTTTAGCATTAGTCCTTGTGCAAATGTGGAGTGTTCAGAGTTGAATTTTTGCATGACTTCCATTTTGTATTTCCAGTCAGAATCTCTTCCTCATTTTCCAAGGACAAGAAACTTAACGTTTTTACGCTACCTGCATTCCTTTCAATACCTGTTTTTAAAAATTGTGTACTACACTGAGCCCAGATGGAGTTATATTCTGTGCTTTACTTTATCAATTAGCTATTGGTGCATAACAAACCATCCCCAAAAGTAGTGGCCGAAAACAACAAGCATTTATTTTACTGATGTTTGAGTAGGTCAGCAATATAATTTGGAGTCTACTGGGTACTGCTTTTAGTCTTGGCTAGGCTTCTTTATTAATTTGTGGTCAGCTCAGGTCAGCTGTAGACCAGATTTACTGATTTTGGCTTGGCTTTCACACATCTGAGGCCTTGGCTAGGACAAATGGTCTGACTTGATTCTGATCCACATGGTCTCTCATCCTCCAGCAGGCTAGCTCAGGCTTGTTCACATGGCAGCGGGGCAGTGTTCCAAGAGAATGAGCAGATGCAGACAGGGTCTCGTAATGCCTGGGCTCAAACCTGCTATATTGTATTCCCTGCAATATCTTACCATCCAAAGCAAATTGCAAAAAAAAAAAAAAAACAAAAAAAAACAAAGCAAATTGCAAGGGCACCTCATTTACAGGAAGTTGGAAACCGACCCCCACGCCCCCGGTCACTTAAAGGAAGTAGCTGCCTAGCCACATTGCAAATGGTGTGGATGCAGGAAAGAGTGGAGAATTGGGGCCCTTTCTCCAAGCGATCAGCCAAGACTTCCTTCTTGATGGCTCTTCTCTGACCCTCAAAAAAGTAATTTTTAGCATTTGGCTAATCCTTGCCAAGATGCTTTCTTTGTGAGTTAGGTAATTGCAGTGACAGGCACACAATGGTTTATTCATGATGTTTAAAAGATATATTAAGATCAGAATGGTTACCACAAGCTGATGTCCTCAGTGGAAAGGCTATAGAACACTCTCATTGGCCCAGGACCCAAGCTGAACACCTGGGATGTGTGAACTGCTTGCCACATAAGGAGTCTGGAATTCCTGAGCTAGGTATGAGGGGATAGACTTTCCATACTGCCATGATGGAAGGAACACTTTCTCAGCTATCTCTTATAGTAAAAACAAAATGAAATGAAACAAACAACAACAACAATATAAAAAACCCAACTAACAAACCTAAAATCCAGGGTAAGTTACCAAGGTTATACGGACATTTTCCTACCATTGTGCTCATTCTTGACTCTCACTGCTGCCAAATAATTCTACCTTCTCCAGAAATCAGGTCTGTTTTGTTTCTCACAGGTGTTTGCTAACTAACACGCAACCCTGGCTAGATAGCTAGGAAGTTGATGCTATAAAATACACGTCTCCAGAACATCCTAGAGTGTGGCATCTGCAAACTTCCGTTCTACAGAATATTAATCCTCCATCATGTTTCTTGAAAAGTGGATCCCGAGATAAGATAGTTTTGACAAACACTCCTTATTAAATTAATAATATTACATGTATTGAGTCAGCATGATGCATGTTAGTATATGGAAGTTATCTAAAAAAAAAATCTACCCTAAAGAAACATAGGTAGTGTGCGAGTTTTTCTCATGTTCCTTCTTACGTCAACCCATTTTCCAGTCTTTTTTGCCCTGCTGTGGATCCCCTGGAGGTTAATCCCTGAGAAAAGTCTCATCCAGGCTTTGTGCCCACTTTTTTCTAGGGTTTGGGCAATAGAAGATCTGCAGAAGATAAGAAGGGCAGGAGGAAAATGGATTTTTCCTTCCAGCTCCCCCCCCCTTTTTTTCTGCTTTGGTGTCAGTTCTGTGGCAGTGGCTGGCTTCTTACAGCTCTTACATGGCAGGCCCTCCCCAAGTCTCCAGCCATCCCTGGATTCTAGAAACACCATTTCTCTCTCCTCTGCTCAACCACAGGCTCCTCTGTTGTTATTTCCTGGGTGTTTCTGCATCCCTTGATTGTTTTATTAACCCTGCCAGTACTTCCTTAAGAAGTAGTTATCATTTAAGTCTGCCTTTAGGGATTTTCTTATCCTAGGGTCCAAGAACCTCAGTGACATTATAGATGGAACACAGGGGAGTAGTGAACTTTAATGGGAAAAACAAAACAAAACAACAAAAAAAAACCTGCTATGAACTTGCTTAATAAAAAAAATTACTCCTTTATTTTCACTAACATCTGAAAGAAATTTAGCATTTCCTTCAGTTATGAATGTAGGTAAAAGACATTAGCATTACGTCTGACTTCATCATCAGCAGATATCACAGATAATTTCATATCACACTGCAGGTTTTATTGCTATCTGGAAATATTATTCATTAAAATCAGGTGTTAGAAGCTACATTCATTATGAGACCTGTTGCTAGATCATACTATTTAAACAGGTTAGTAAAGAAGCATACTTATTCCTGTACTAAAACTTTGTTTTTAAAATATTTTGTTAACTGAATTTTAGTTTAATTGGTATCCTTTTATAATCTTTATGTATTTTATTTTATGTATTTTCTGAAATGGATTTCATAGGCTTTACTGGACTTCCAAAGAGTTTAATCACACATAAATACACACATGCACACACGTAGCCATACACACACAAATGAGATTAAGAAGTCCTAAATCATCTGAGTGAATTATGTATCCTGCAGAACCAGGACTGAGAGAGCCTGAGCTTCCCAATGTATTTAACCAGGAAACTCTTTTTTCATGTTCATGGATTAGTATTTCATGGAACTGGTCTTTCACAAAACACACTTAAGGAAAAAGATATCCTATATAAGAATGACCCATCATATGAGAGTTTCAGATAGGAGCAATCAGTCATGGAGACGTCTGCTCAGAAAGGGACCATTGCCCCCTTCAGTCCCATTGGGTACAGGACTCAGGCTTCTCAGACTTTGTCAGCCACTTAAATTTTCCCCAACTTTTTTCCTTTCCAGATGCCACTTATTTTCCTCTTTGGTTCCATGCTCTTGCCACTTATCCCCTTTCATGTGAGCATTCTCTGCTTGAAACCCTCTCCCATATCCTGAGCCCTATTTCGCAAACCATCCATTTTCATTCCCATGGTGAGAACACACTCATGGATTACAACATTGGCTACAGCCAAACACACCAACACAAAAATCATCCAGTAGTACCAAGAAGTCTTTTACTCATTTTTAACAGGGAACAAATCTGTTAGCTCTTCTGCCTTTGTCACTGAAAACACAATTTAGTCCTGTCAGGATACTCAGTCTCACACCTCCCCCAACCAGCCTGCAGTTTGACCATGAGAAGCTAGAGATGACCACTAGTGTGATATTACCCATGCATGGTCTTCTCCACTAACTTGCTCTTTGAGAGGAATGTTTCCCTTTATTTTTGTGTTCTCATGTCCTAATACCAGAAATTTGATTATGTTTATTGGATAAATAAATGAGATACAACTTTAAGCCCAGGCAAGGAGGGTTTACTTTGTCAACAAATTTAGTGACTGAAAAATCATACTAAAGGTTCTGAATATATCTGTGATGTCCATCTCATCCAGTGTATCATATGATCTCCCTGATATGAGGGAGTGGTGATGCAACATGGGGGCTTAAGTGGGTAGGAGAAGAATCCATGAAACAAGATGGGATAGGGAGGGAGACAAACCATAAGTAACTCTTAATCTCACGAAACAAACTGTGGGTTGCTGGGGGGAGGGGGGTTGGGAGAAGGGGGGTAGGGTTATGGACATTGGGGAGGGTATGTGCTTTTGGGTAAATTGGAAGGGGAGATGAACCATGAGAGACTATGGACTCTGAAAAACAATCTGAGGGGTTTGAAGTGGCGGGGGGGGGTGGGTGGGTGGGGGGGGGAGGTTGGAGTACCAGGTGGTGGGTATTATAGAGGGCACAGCTTGCATGGAGCACTGGGTGTGGTGAAAAAATAATGAATACTGTTTTTCTGAAAATAAATAAATTGGAAAAAAAATCATACTAAAGGAATTTCAGGGAGACCATTCATAGTTTATTGGTCATTAGACCCACTAAGGACCATGTGCATATTATGGGCTGTTTACTGTCCGGACAATGACTGTGGGTTCCATCCCTATTTCTCAGTGACATTAACCCTTTGAAGAGATAAACTACAACGCTGACCATTGTCCCTAAATGTTTTGCTTCTTTGTAGGTAATTATAAAATCTTCACAAAGTTTATGACTATCTTCTTTGATTTTTTTTTTGGTCCCATATAAATCAATGCTAACACATATCTATTTGAAGAGTGAGTTACTAAGTAATAATTCTTTCTTATCTTCTTTAAGTAATAGAGTAAAAAATTCCATTCTTCTAATTGCATATATGTAATTTATCATAGTATACACACACACACACACACACACACACACACGTGCATATATAAATATCCCACAGTTTTCCCTCATGGCTAACCACCCTCCCCTCTCTCATTTTCCTGACCCCTCTTTTAAACCAAACTTCTTATTCTGAAATATGAAAAATTCTGTTTTAAAATTATCTTATGAAAGTATTAGGATTCAAACACAGTATCATAATATAAGTTATTTTTATCTTTTAAGATTAATTTTCCTACCACACTTACCCTTTGAAGAGTATATTCTACTTTTCATCTTGTCTCTCTGTTTTATGTCTCTGATTTTTTTTTCCTCCCAAAGATATTTACTGTCTCTTCTCCCCCAGAGATGTTTGAAGGTCCTACTTAAGTCTGAGTTCTCTTCAAATTTTCTCCCTTTGATTTTCATTTTTATTTGTCACCTGTGGCAATGCTCTTTAAGGGTTTTTGAACTGTTCTTCACATGGCCAGTTTTCCAACATCAAACTTGGGTGTTGTCACCTTCTGTCAGATGGGCTCCAAGTTACCCTTCTGCTTTGAAGGGGGAAGCTTAAAGATTGCCTTCCTATGTGTGCAATTTAACTGTGATAAATGATGTGATCCTGTCCCTCTGATTGCTCTTTTTGGTGGTAACTAGCTTATTGTGAAGCCCAAATTCTGTCTGGTAGATAAAACTCTACATAGCTCAGCAGAGGATATTGTCTCACAAAATAGAATTTTTAGATTTACAAATGGCACATTTTTTTGAATTATTATTTTCATGTCTCCAGTAATATTCTCCTGCTCTATTCTCTCTTTATTATCCTCTGAGGTGATATGTATAATTTGTGAATCTCAGCAATAGCAGCAAATTCTTTTTTTTTTCTTTCTTTAAAGTTTGCTATAAGGTTGTGATTAAAATGCCAAAGCATTTTAATTCTGGAAAAGTTTGGTGCCTGTGGTAGAAAAGATGACACAATTTGTTATTAAATTTCCATTGCTTTTTTTTTTTTTTAAGATTTTTAAAATTTATTTGACAGAGAGAGACACAGTGAGAGAGTGAATACAAGCAGGGGGAGTGGGAGAGGGAGAAGCAGGCCTCCCAGCAGAGCAGGGAGCCCAGTTCGGGGCTCGATCCCAGGACACTGGGATCATGACCTGAGCCGAAGTCAGGCGCTTAATGACTGAGCACCCAGGTGTCCCAAATTTCCATTGCTTTAACTTTCATCCTAACCCAGACTTCTAGGGCCAGGTTGAGTATCTCCCTGGTGAATTCATTCCTTGGTGAATCCATTCTTATGCTTGTTCCATGAGAATTAATTCTTCACTCCCCTGTTCTATAGATAAAATATTAATTATAAATATAATAATGAGAATTGTATTCATTGCCACTTCCAGGCACTGTGCTAAGTACTTTCCATATAATAGCTAACTTAATTCTAATAATAACCTGATGAGTTAAATATTATTATTGCCTTCATTTTTTACATAAGGAAACAGTGCAGAAGGACTGCAGATGGGATTTGATCTCAGGTCTCTAACCTCAAAAACTTAGCAGCCACTCATGCCTGTTACTTTAAAAGAAAGATTATGGTTTATTCACCACTTGATTCCCAGTCACCCAAATTCTTGTCACGTGATAGATGCTCAATGAGTATTTGTTAAATAAATGACTGTGAAAGGAATTCTTCATACCAGTAATTATTTAGTTAAGCTTAAAATTACTTTTGGGACCTACTAACAACTGCAACTCATTAAAAACAAACAAACAAAAAAACAACAAAAAAAAAAACCCCAGCTCTTTTATCTTTATTTAGTCTCATCTTGACCTTCTTTTTCTTGTCACTCCAAATCAATACTTTTACTTTTCTTCTTGCTTCTTAGGTGCTCTTTCCCCCTCTTACTGCTCAGAGGAGGTATAAGGATGTTGGAGGGGACCCTCTTTGGTTATGTAGAAGGTCCTTATTCTGATTTTTGAGGTCCTGAGTGCACTCTTCCTCCTCCCATCACACGTGCCTAGAAAGCCCCTAGCATCTTCTAGTCTTGAGCAGAGAGAGCACCAATCCCCTGTGTCATGTGGTCTGCTTCGATTTAACACATCTGCCTTTTATAACTGGGAACTCCATCATCTCTGGAGACTTGAATAGGCAAAGGCTCACCTCACAGAGGTCACATTTATTTAGGAGCCTAAGTAGAGCTCCTTTTCCTTTACAAAATGCACATACACAGAAACACTTTTGTGGGTTAAATTGTGCCTTTCCTTACTCCCAAAAGATGTTGGAATCCTAACCCACATACCCATAAATATGACCTTATTTGGAAATAGGATCTTTGCAAATAATCAAGGTCATTAGGGTAGGCCTTACTATAATATGACTGTGTCCTTATAAAAAGGGGGTATTAGGACACAGAGACACACCTACGGACAATGTCATGGCAAGATGAAGGCAGAGATAGCAGATTTGTATCTCCAAGGTGAGGAGCATCAAAGACTGCTAGCAAACCACCAGAAACTAGGGGGGAGGCATGGAACAGATTTTCCCTCACTGCCCCTGGAAGGAGTCAACCCTGCCAACATCCTGACCTCAGACTTCTAGGCTCCAGAACTGTGGAAAATAAATTTCTGTTGTTTAACCCATCCAGTTTGTGGCACTTCATTATGGAAGTCAGAGGAAATGAATGCAATTATCTATCTATATTTGGCCCTGTCTAAAGCATAGATGAAATCCAGAAATATACCAAGATGTTATCTAAGTAGCTACAATAGAAGTCATGGAGAGACCCAGAGAGGAGTATTATGTTACCTTTAGACCCTCACATTCATTTTTTTTTTTTAAAGATTTTATTTGTTTATTTGACAGACAGAGATCACAAGTAGACAGAGAGGCAGGCAGAGAGAGAGAGAGGGAAGCAGGCTCCCTGCTGAGCAGAGAGCCCGATGCGGGACTCGATCCCAGGACCCTGAGATCATGACCTGAGCCGAAGGCAGCAGCTTAACCCACTGAGCCATCCAGGCACCCTGACCCTCACATTCATTTTTAACATACAGTTCTATTAACTGTCTTTTTGTTTTTCAATCCATAACTGTAAGGAATGATTCAAAGCACTAAGGAGTTTCCACCTAGACAGTGACGTGAAAGGTGGCAATACACACTGATAAGATAGCAAGGGAGGAGGAGTCAGAGAACCCAGGGATAACAAACAGGATCAGAGACAATCAAGGAACATTGTTGCACACAAAGAAACAACACTCTGAACAATGAGCTGGGAGGGCCTGGCTCATCTCCATAGACTTTGCCTTGGAGTTTCACTTTCTCTAACTCTCCAGAGCCCATTCCTTTATCCCATTCCCTACCTTTGTTTTGATTTGCACCAGGTATTTTGTACAGGCTTATATTCTGCTTTCACTTTTCTTATTGTCCTTTCTGGCTCAATCATGCACTCCTTTTTGAATTTTTAACCTGGTAAGTCCAGTGGTTTAGTAGGTATCCTACACCCAAACAAGTTTTTCTTCCAAGTTCCCTCTTGCCAGCCAAGGGAAATAGGACTCATTTGTTAAAATGCCCATGACCACAAAAAGCAAAGTAATCGGGAGCTCATTAGGGTAGAAGCATACATCCTGGAACACATGATTATCCTCAAGGGCATTGCTATATTTTACAAAGTACGGTATGATTATCACAGTGACCCTGGGTCATAAAAATATTAAAAAGACAGTTACATGTATAATAATACAGCTTAGAAAAGCTTCTGTTTTTGCTGTAGAAATCAGTAAAAGCTCAGTTGCCTTAATGTCATGGTGTCTGAATTAACTCCTATGGGTATTGGAGAGCTGTTTCTGCCCCTCTCTTTTTCTTTGTTCTTCTCCTTCCCCTGCTCCCACTTCCTCTCCCACTGGTGTCATACACACACACACACACACACACACACCTCTTTTAAAATTTTTGGGCCAGCCCTACAGATATACACAGACAGGACTACAACAAAGCTCACTTGCCCAAAAGAATTCCCACGGTCTCCTGATTGTCACTTAGCACTTTCCAATTTTTGTTCCAGCTCTAGTACAAATGACATATGGCATCGTGTGAGCAAAGATTGCTGTGGCAGGATTATGTGTAAGACCTCACCTTGGGCTATAGATCTACTTTGAACAACAACAACAAGCATGTTGGAATGAAGCTATTGAAGTTGACATTATTATAAAAAAAAATTGGCCTAGTCTTTAAATACCGTTTGTTACTTCAGCTGTTACTAGTTGATATGCTACACAGCTATTTGAAACATACTGGCTATCTGGACCCATGCCTGTGGATTAGCCAGTTTACTGGAAAGAGCATCGATTTGGTATTTAGACAAATCTAGATTACTCTAGACCCTGGCACTTTTGCCCTGGGGCAAGTTTACTGCCTATTCCATGCCTCTGCTCTATCTATATGATAATAAACTGTTGCACAAGATGGTTATGCAGATCCTATAAAGTGATACATCATAACGCTTAGCTCTGTCCTAGCACAAGTAAGCCCTGATAAATGTTTATTTTCTTTGTTTGCTTTATTTAATCTGAATCAATTTCTGATGGACTTCGCTAATATACAGAAAAAAAAGATGTAAGGCTACCTTGACCTTCAGGTTACTTTGATGTAGGCTCCTCCTTTCCTTCTTTAGTGTTTTGACACTTTTGAGTTTAGCAGATGAATGAATTCTCACTCAGGAAAGCTGAGACCAGGAGCTCCTGCCTAGTGAATGAAATGCAGATGGTGGAGTTTCCTTGAGGAGACTTAAGGGAGGGGGTTAAAATAAAGATAAAGGAGAGGCAGCAGAACAAATCCTGGCAAGCTGAGTTCAGTGGGCCAGAGGCCAGACCCTCTATGGAGTGCCCAAGTAGGTCTCTCAGCGTAAAGATGGGGAAAGGGGACAAACTATTTGCTTCAGAGTTTTGCCTAGTGATGAATAAATAACTATGAATAAATAACTCTCTTTGTATCCATCACAGCTCCTAACAAATTGCCTTACATATGGCAAGCTCTCAGTAAGTGTTTAATGAATGGATGATTTATTCAATTAATCACTGAATGTTAAATTAGAAGGGCCCTGAAAGATCATATAATCTCAAATTGTCACATTACAGCTGGGAAACTGATGCCCAGAGACTCTCCCTTGTGAGCATACTAAGAGACTAGGACCCAGATCTACTGACTCTAAGAGGCCATAGCACAGAACTTCATTTCAAACTAAAATCAGAGAATGCCCTGGGACCAAAGATCCACTTATTTTCTGATTAAAAACACCCCAACCATCAGATTCTGTTTCTTTGTCTTAAAAGCTTAGACTGTCTGGATATCCTATGGTGTGCTTTGCATGCAAATCCCTCCATGTGGTCCTAGTGAAGTTGAAACAAAGTGGGGGTATAGTTGATGGTCATGGATATATACTAAAATATTGATGAGGGTCAGTAAGTTTGCTCTAAGAGGTCTTACCCTATATAGCTGGTGAGGGAATTGGCTCAATCTGTCACAAGTGATCTCATTCCTTTCCCATTTGCCTGCTGTCCTTGGTCCAGATGTTACACTTCATATTCATGCTGTTTATCTCCTTTCCATAGCTTTGTTTCCAGCTGTTGTTTAATCAAATTCTACTTACCTTCAGTACCAGGTGAAGTCATGCTTGCTGATGGTGCTCCCCTTCCTTGACTCTTCCAGTGACATTGGTCTCCCTCTCCATTGTACCTAAAGCCTTTGGCATTTGAACATCATTTTATTCTTCGTTGTCTCGTGTGTGCTATAGGATATGCTCTATCCTTCTATCTTCTTTGTAAGACTGATGACATATTAAGTGTTCACTGAATGAATGTTTCATCAAAGTTCACTTAGGTTAGAGTTTCCAGATAAAATCATGCTATCCCTTTTTCCACTTCCCCTCCAACACATGTTGTTGTTCCACTGTTGGTGGGAATGCAAGTTGGTGCAGCCTCTTTTGAGAACAGTGTGGAGATTCCTCAAGAAATTAAACATAGAACTTCCCTATGACCCTGCAATTGCACTTCTGGGTATTTACCCCAAAGATACAGATGTCGTGAAAAGAAGGGCCATCTGTACCCCAATGTTTATAGCAGCAATGGCCATGGTTGCCAAACTATGGAAAGAACCAAGATGCCCTTCAACGGATGAATGGATAAGGAAGATGTGGTCCATATACACTATGGAGTATTATGCCTCCATCAGAAAGGATGAATACCCAACTTTTGTAGCAACATGGACGGGACTGGAAGAGATTATGCTGAGTGAAATAAGTCAAGCACTGAGAGTCAATTATCATATGGTTTTACTTATTTGTGGAGCATAACAAATAGCATGGAGGACATGGGGAGTTAGGAGAAGGGAGTTGGGTAAATTGGAAGGGGGAAGTGAATCATGAGAGATTATGGACTCTGAAAAGCAATCTGAGGGGTTTGAAGTGGCAGGGAGGTGGGAGGTTGGGGTGCCAGGTGGTGGGTATTATAGAAGGCACGGATTGCATGGAGCACTGGGTGTGGTGAAAACATAACGAATACTGTTATGCTGAAAATAAATAAATTAATTTTTAAAAAATCATGCTATCCAAGTGAAATGTGAATTTCAGATATACAATGGAAAAAATTTTAGTGTAAGTTTATTCCAAATAATTCACAAAACTTACATTTAAAAAAGTCATTTTGTATCTGAAATTCACACTTAACTGAGATCCTATATTTTTATTTGCTAATTCTAGCAACTCTAACTCGGATCTGTTTTTCACTTCAGACCTCTTAAAGAAATTCTTCCTTGGCATAAGGACTGTTTGGGAATTAAGCAACCAACTCAGCTTTTTTTTTTTTTTTTTTTAAATTAACATATAATGTATTATTAGCCCCAGCAGTACAGGTCTGTGAATCATCAGGCTTACACACTTCCCAGCACTCACCATAGCACATACCCTCCCCAATGTCCATAACCCAACCCCCCTTCCCCTGGCAACCCTCAGTTTGTTTTGTGAGATTAAGAGTCTCTTACAGTTTGTGTCCCTCCCGATCCCATCTTGTTTCATTTTTTCCTTTCATACCCCCCAAGCCCCCAACTCTGCCTCTCAAATTTCTCAAATCAGGGAGATCATATGATAATTGTCTTTCTCTGATTGACTTATTTCACTCAGTATAATACCCTCTAGTTCCATCCACATCATTGCAAATGGCTGGATTTCATTTTTTTTTTTTTTTTTGATGGCTGTGTAAGCAGCCAACTCAACTTTTATCTTTTAACCCTTGGAGCACAGGTCTTAATTTATCTGCTCTGGCTTTTGCTGTTTGATCCTCACACCCTCATTTAATAGACTTTATCGTAATGTATTTTCTTCTTATACAGAATTTGATATATACAAAGTTGTATATCTTGGACTGAAATTCAGAATACATTTTGCTAATCCTGGATTTCCATGATCACATATAAGAACAGTTAGCATGTAAAATTCAAATAAAAATAACTCCCTGCTAAAAATTAAGATATAAATGCCTAAACATTAGTATTCCATCAGCTGTATGGGGGCAACATTCACCTGTGCTGCCCTCTGTCTCTCATCTCCAGTACCTAGCACAAGGTAGCCCATGTTCTATAAATAACTGGCTCACGGTCTACCTTCTCTCCTCTCATCCATCCTTCCACAGCCATTAGAGTCACAGGCCATCAAGATTTCTTCCTTTTAGGGTACCTGGGTGGCTCAATGGGTTAAGTCTCTGCCTTCGGCTCAGGTCATGGTCTCAGAGTCTTGGGATCAAGCCTGACATCAGGTTCTTTGCTTAGCGGGGAGCCTCCTCCCCCCCCTTCCCTGCCTCTCTGCCTACTTGTGATCTCTTTTTCTCTCAAATAAATAAATAAAATCTTAAAAAAAGATTTCTTCCTTTTCACTCCACTTTTCTAAGTTAGTGATTCTCAAAGTGTGGTCCCTGGACCAGCAATTCTCAGTCACACCAGGGAACTTGTTAGAAATGCGTAGTCTTGGGTTCCTTCTGAGTTCTATGCCTGAGAAGCTCTAGGAGGAGTGAGTGGTCTGCATTTTAACAAGGCCTCTGGGTAATTCTGATGCATTAAAAAAAAAAAGATTTTATTTACTTATTTTGAGAGAGAGAGTGAATGAGAGAGAGAGAGAGAGAGCGCGCGAGTGTGAGAGGGGAGAGGTCAGGGGGAAGCAGACTCCCTGACAAGCAGGGAGCCCGATGTGAGGATTCAATCCCAGGACTCCAGGATCATGACCTGAGCCTAAGGCTTAACCAACTGAGCCACCTGGATGCCCAATTCTGACGCATTTTTTTTTTTTTTTAATTCTGATGCATTTTTAAAGAGCCACTAGGACAAAAAAATGTTTCCTATGTTCTTAGGTATAAAATGCAGAGAATGGATATGTAGGTAATTTTCATGCTGCTTACATGTAGTCGATGCATTAAATCAAAGTCAGTTGTCTGATTTTACTAGGCTTTTCCTCTGTTTCACTGTTTTATTTTGCTTTTTTCTCCTTCCATTTGTCTTCTTCCTCACAAAGTAAGCTTCGTTTCTTAACTTTTATCAAGTAGGTACATTTACAAGAAAAGTTCTGGTCGTCTTTCCTCTCTTCCTTTCCCGTCTCCTTCTCTTCCTCACTCCCTACCTCTTCCCTCTTCTCCCCCTTTCGCCTTTCCTCTCTATTTGATTGGAATTTCCAGTTTAGCCACTGAAATCCTTTGAGTAATTCTCCCGTCCTCTCCCACTCACATGAATGACCCTGGACTAGCATCCTTCCTTACTAATGCTGAAAACTCCTTCTCAGCTCCTCCAGACTGGCTGCCCTTAACCAGCCTTGCTTGCTCCCCTTCTAGTTCTATAGCTTCTACACACTTCTCTCTTATCCTTTGGCTCTGCCTTAATCTTTTAGGTCTCAGCTACTGCTTGCTATTCTAGCAAGTCACCACCCAACAAACAATCCCCACTTGAAATATGCATTACCATCACTAAAATCCACTTTTCATCACCATTACTCCCACTTTTTCCAGGCAGGGATGCTTTTAAATTCACACACATAATTGAGGAAATGAAATTTGTCGCTTATGCTTTCCAGAATTGGCCATTCACTGAGCTTCTATATATCTAATTCATAATTACTTTTGTTTCCTACATAGAACAATACTTCTATTTCTTATTACATGAAACTGTGCCCCAGCAGTTTATCCCTTCAGGAGGTGTCAGTTAGAACAAGAAGTATTTCCTAATTCTTATCCTGCATTTGTTGTTTAAAAAAACACACACATAACATTGGTGCACCTGGGTGGCTTAGTGGGTTAAGCCTCTGCCTTCGGCTCAGGTCATGATCCCAAGGTCCTAGGATCAAGCCCCGCATCAGGCTCTCTGCTGAGCGAGGGGCCTGCTTCCTCCTCTCTCTCTCTGCCTCTCTGCCTACTTGTGATTTGTCAAATAAATAAATAAAATCTTTAAAAAAAAAAACCACAACAAAACTGTCTTGAGCATAACCCATAGGCTAGACAGAAATTAGAAACTTTGGCAATTGATTCTTTATTTTTTTACATAAAATTCACCATTTAAAAATATACATTCCAGGGGCGCCTGGGTGGCTCAGTGGGTTAAAGCCTCTGCCTTCGGCTCAGGTCATGATCTCAGGGTCCTGGGATGGAGCCCCGCATCAGGCTCTTTGCTCCTCGGAGAGTCTGCTTCCTCCTATCTCTCTCTGCCTTCTTCTCTGCCTACTTGTAGTCTCTGTCTGTCAAATAAATAAATAAAATCTTAAAAAAAAAAATATATACATTTCAGTGGTTTTTAGTAAATTCACAATATTATGTAAACATTACCACTGATTCCAGAATATTTCCATCATTTCAAAAAGAAACCCCACAAAAGCAGTCAGTCCCAATGTCTTCCTTACTCTAGCCCCTGGAACCACTGAGATACTTAGTGTAGATACTTAGTGTAGATATTGTAGACTGGCCTTTCCTGGACATTTCATCTAAATGGAACATACAATGTGTGACTTTTTCTGGCTGGCTGCTCTCATTTAGTATAGTTCATCCATGTTTTAACATTTATCAGTACTTCGGTCTTCTTTATGGCTGCATAATACTTCACCATATATTCTTATATTCATATTGCTTATCCTTTTATCAGTTAATATAATGAATAGTACTGCTGTGAATATTTGTGGTTATGTGGATACTTCCCTAGAATATATATATACCTACAGATGGAATTCCTGGGTTGTGTTGTAACTATGTTGAAAATTTTGTGGGCCTCTTGAATTGTTTTCTACAGAGGCTGCCACATTTTACATTTCCATCAACAATGTATGAGGGAATTTTTTCATATTCTAACCCTTGTTATTTTATTGATTGATTGATTGATTAGTATTGTAGCTAACATAGTGGTTATAGAGTGGTATTATCATGGCTTTAATTAGGAGTTCTCTAATAAATAAGGGTGTTGAGCATCTTTTCATGTGTTTGTCATTTGTATATCTTGTTTGGAGAAATGACTATTCACATCCTTTGCCAATTTTTAAATTAGGTTGTGTTTTTATTAAGTTGTAAGAATTCCTTATGTATTCTGGATAGTCCTCTCTCCATATATATATTATATGCATATAATATGTATTTCATTTTATGTATCAGATGTACAATATTTTTCTCTTTCTGTGGGTTGTCTTTCTACTTTCTCCGTAGTGTTCTTTGACATGCAAAAAATTTTAATTTTGGTAATGTCCAATTTATTATTATTTTATTGTTGTTGCATGTGCTTTTGGTGTCATTTTTAAGAAACCACTTCCTGACCCAAGCTCATAAGTATTTACCCCATGTTTCCTTCTGAGAATTTTATACTTTTTACTCTTACTTTTAGGCCTTTAATTCATTTTGAGTTGATTTTTGTATATGTCATGCAGTAGTGGTCCAAACTTAAACTTTTGCATATGGGTATTGAGTTGTCCCAGCGCCATTTATTGAAAGGGCTATTTTTTTTTTTTCCAGTAGAATGGGCTTGACATCCTTTATTGATAATCAGTTGAAGGTAGACATATGAGTCTTCTTCTGGACTCTCAATTTTATTTCACTTACCTCTTTATTTTTATGCTGGTATGATACTATTTTGATTACCGAACCTTTGTAGTAAGTTTTGAAATCAGGAAATGTGAGTCTTCCAGCTTTATTTTTCATTTTCAAGATTATTTCAGCTCTTTGGGGTCTTTTGAATTTCTATATAAATTTTAGGATTAGCTTGTCCATTTTTGCAAAAATGGTGATTAAAATTTTGATAGTGATTGTACTGTATCGTAAATGAATTTGGGGTATAACACCATCTTAATGATATTAAGTCTTCAAACCTATGGACATGGGATATCTTTCTACTTGTTTAGGTCTTCTTTAATTTTTTTCCACAATGTTTTGTAGTTTTTACTGTATATTGTACTTCCTTAGTTAAATTTGTTTCTATGTATTTAATAATTTTAAATGGAAATTATCTTTATTTCATTGTCAGATTGTCCATTGCAAGTATAAAGAAATAAATGGAGTATAGAATTATTTAATCATCTGAAACTACTATAACACTCTATGTTAAATAACTGAAATTAAAAAAAAAATTTAAAAAGATGTGTGGATTTTTGTTTATTGATCCTATATCCTGCAACTTTGCTGGATTCTCTTATGAGCTCTTGCTTATGGGGTGTGTGTGTGTTCTTCAGGATTTCGGATATAAAGTATCATGTTATCTGCAAAAAGAAATAGTTTTATTTCTTCTTTTCCCATTTGGATGCTTTTTATTTTATTTATTTTCCTTGCTTAATTGCCCTGGCTAGAACTTCTAGTTCAATTTTTTTTATTAAGTTTTTAATTTTAATTCCAGCATAGTTAACAATGTTGACTAAAAGTGGCTGGAGGAGATAACCTTGACTTATTTTAGGTCTTAGGGGAAAAGTTCATTCTTTCATAATTAAGCATGATGCTAGCTATGTGTTTTTGTAGATGCCTTTTATCAGTAAAAAATTTCTCTTCTGTTTCTAGTTTATGGAACATTTTTTTTTTATCATGGAAAGCTGTTGTATGTTTCCAAATGCTTTTGCTACATCTATGGAGATGATCATTTAAAAGATTCTATTAATTGAATTTATTACATTTATTGATTTTCATATGTTGAACTAAACTTTCATTCCTGGAATAAATCCAAATTATTCATAGTGTGTAATCCCATTAAAGCTGCTGGATTCAGTTTGCTAACATGTTTGCATTTATATTCAAAAGAGATATCTATATGTAGGCTTTTATTTCCTGTGGTGTCTTTGTCTGACTTTGATATCAGGGTAACACTGGTATTGATAGAAAGAATTTGGCAGTATTCCTTTCTTTTCTATTTTATGGAGGAGTATAAGAAAGATTGGTATTAATTCTTTAAAAATATTTGGCAGAATTCACCAATGAAATCATCTGAAAAGAAAATCCTAGAATTTTCTTGATTTTTTTGATTACTGACTCTATCTCTTGGCTTATTTTTAATTTTTTTAATTTAAATTCAATTTCATTAATATATATTGTATTATTGGTTTCAGAGGTTGAATTTAGTGATTCATCAGTTGCCTACAATACCCAGTGCTCATTTTGTCAAGTGCCCTCTTTAATACCCATCACCCAGTTACCCCATCCCCCTCTATCTCATCTCTAGCAACCCTCAGTTTGTTTCTTAGAGTTAGGAGTCCCTTATGGTTTCCCTCCCTCTCTGTTTTCATCTTATTTTATTTTTCCTTCCTGTTCCCTATGTTCATCTCTTTTGTTCAGATTTTTTATTCCTTCTTGAATCAGATTTGGTAGTTTGTATGTTTTTATAACTTTATCCATTTCACCTGGGTTATCTAGTTTGTTGGCATATGGTTGCTCATAGTATACTCTTACATATATTTTTTTTATTTCTGTATAGTAACACATATTTTTATTTCAGTAGTAACATCCTCAGTTTCATTCTTGATTTTAATAATTTGAATGTTCTTTCATTTTCACTATGTCTGTAAAGCTAAAGGTTTGCCAATTTTGTTGATCTGTTCAAAGAACCAACTTTTGCTTTAATTGATTTTCTCTATTATTTTTCTGTTCCCTTTCTGTGTTCTAATTTTTATTATTTCCTTCCCTCTACTTGCTTTGGATTTGGTTTGCTCTGATTCTTCTAGTTTCTTACAATGCAAGTTTTAGTTATTGATTTGAGATTTTTATCATATTTTTAAGTAGGCATTTACAGCTATAAATTTCCCTCTGAGTACTACATCCCTTACCTTCTGTATGTTGTATTTTCATTTCTTTTTTTTTTTTTAAGATTTTATTTATTTATTTGACAGAGAAAGAGAGATCACAAGTAGGCAGAGAGGCAGGCAGAGAGAGGGGGGAAGCAGGGTCTCTGCTGAGCAGAGAGCCCAATGCAGGGCTTGATCCCAGGACCCTGAGACCATGACCTAAGCCAAAGGCAGAGGCTTAACCCCCTGAGCCACCCAGGTGCCCCTTTATGTTGTATTTTCATTTTTATTTATCTTAAAGTATTTTCTAATTTCCCTTATAACTTCTGACCCATTAGTTATTTAGAAATGTTTAGTTTCTATAAATTTGTGAATTTTCCATATAAAGACAGGCCATTTGAGCAGGTCTTCAGAGAGCCATGAGAAAGATGAAAGAAGTCTTTGCTAATGTGTTGCATTTGTGCACTGTTATTTTCAAAGCTACTGTTGAGCTGGGTATTGAAGGATAGGATTAGCTAGTGTAAAGTAAGACATACGTTGCACTTCTTTTTTTACATTTAAATTCAATTAATTAGTATATAATACATTGTTAGTTTCAGAGGTAGGTCAGTGAGTCATCTTCTTATATAATACCCAGTGCCTTACATCATGTGCCCTCCTTAATGCCTATCACCCAGTTACCCACTGTCCTCACCCCCTTCCCCTCCAGCAACCCTCAATTTGTTTCTTATGATTAAGAGTCTCTTATGGTTTATCTCCCTCTGTGGTTTCACCTTGTTTCATTTTTTCTTTTCTTCCTTTCTGATCCTCTCTTTTGTTTCTTAAATTCCATATGAGTGAGATCATATGATTATCTTTCTCTGATTGACTTATTTCACTTAGCATAATACTCTCTAGTTCCATCCACATTGGTGCAAATGGCAAGATTTAATTTTTAGTGGCTGAGTAGTATTCCAGTGAGTGTGTGTGTGTGTGTGTGTGTGTATGTATATATAAGACATACCACATCTTCTTTATCCGTTCATCTGTTGATGTACACATCTGGACTCTCTCCATAGTTTGGCTGATATGGACATTGCTGCTATAAGCATTGGGATACAGGTACCTCTTCCGATCACTCCATTTGTATCTTTGGGGTAAATACCCAGTAATGTAATTGCCGGGTGGTAAGGTAGATCTATTTGCAACTTTTTGAGGAACCTCCATACTGTTTTCCAGAGTGGCTGCACAAGTTTATATTCCTACCAACAGCGTAGGAGTTGTTCCCCTTTCTCCGAATCATAGCCAAATTCTGTGATTTCCTGACTTGTTAATTTTAGCCATTCTGACTGGTGTGAGGTGGTATCTCATTATGGTTTTGATTTGTATTTGATTTATATTGCCCTGATGCCAACTGATGTTGCACTTATTACTGAGAGTTAGCCAGTTTTTCTCTTTATCTTACCAAATGTTATCTGGATTGCTGCAAGCTTTCAGTTAGAGTCTAGAGTTCTGAAAAGGTTTATTCCAATAGTTTTTGCCATAATTTTTGTTGCTTTTATGGAGGGCAAACTTTTGCCCTTTTATGGAGGGCAAACTTTTTCCTTAATTTTTCATTTTCTGTAACATCTGAGAATTGATTCCTGAAGGAATATGAGATCCTCCTTTTCCTGAATAGTTTGAGAAATGGATTGCACACACCAGGTATGTTTAGTTTTGCCATAAGTAGGAGGATTCGCATGGGGTCTTCTCTAGTCCTGTGCATGTGTATTAATCCAGTATGGAATACATAGCATTCTAAGTATTTAATCTTATGATTCACAACATTAAATGTGACCAATATCAGTAATAATACAATTAACCAAACCAAAAATTTATAGTCTTTTAAAACACTAGCTATGGTCATGTATATTATCAGTTTATTTTTTATCTCTACCGTATTGTGTAAAGGAGTTATATTTTTAATCTTCCAACATAGAGGATAAAAATATAAGACAATAATTCAGACTGTCTTCAGATAAATTCTGCTATTGCCACAGGCTACTGGAAAGATTAATTGCTCGAGAACATGTTATATGGAGAAAATCTTGCTTGAGGTGTGGTTATTTCTCTCTCTAAAAGGAAATAAGAAAATTCTTAGGAATTCTTTGCCTATTAGCTAATATTTCCTATAGAAAAGAGAAGAACATAGATTATGAAGCTACTTTGGCAAACAGCACTGGACTGGGAATCAGGATATAGTTGAAATCATGACTGTGTCACTAATTTATTATATAGCCCTTAATACTCTGTAAAGTTCAATTTATTATATAGTTAAGAAGGGATTTGTTAGACTGAAGCTACAAACAGGTGGCAATGACATTGGATCCATTCTGCTGGGTTAAAGTTTCTCTTTTGTTGAATCAAATGAATACATATGCAACAAAATAACTCCAGCCTGAAAAAATTTTTGTGCCCTTGAACAGGTTTTATCAGAGTGATTCAATGGCAATAGCTAGGTTATATAATTCTACATCACTCTTAGAAATAAGCTTGAACTCGAGGTAGATAACAATACTATCTAGAATCCTGGTCAAGTTCTCAGTGTAGCCCAACTTCCTTTTGGGTGTCAGGGCTCAATGTTACTAATATTTTCATATGTTCTTTTCCAAGTGTAAGTACACAAGGTAGACATCTTGATGCTGTCTGCTGTAGTTGTTAGTCCAACACGCAACAGTTATCCCAGGAGTCTGTGGGAAACCTCAGAGGAATTCCAAATTGCCAACATTGGAAAACAGACCATCATGATAATGTTTCTAATAATTTCCCCACCTTGTCCTTCCTTCAAAGTGAAATATACAGGGAGGCAAGGAGTTGTGTAAAAAGATCACTGGACTAGGACAGAGGGGAGAGGAATGTTAGCCTTTCTCTGCTGCTAGCTAATTCTGTGGCCTTAACTACTTTAATTGGCTTGTTATTCTGATCCCGTATCTATAAAGTAGACTGGATTAGTGGCTGTCCATGTGTGATGTGCAGAACTCAAAAGGTTCTGTAGGATTGCTTCAGGCTGTTTAAGGATGTGAGGATGGTCTGAACAGGTAGGATTTCATCACCATCCCCCTTTCAACCAGAATAGTCCTACTATTGTTTATTTTATAGATTTGAGCTTCTGGGTATGAAGCTTTTTGAGGGAAGACTCTGAGGCTCTGAAAGTCTATTATAAATCTCCTTGGCCTAGTGTTACTGAACTCCATGTTTCTAGCTTAAACATGACAAAACTGTACAACTTTAAAATTAATGGGATTTCTACAAGTAACAACCAGAGAACCAGCAGCACCCTTTAAGAAAGGTCAGTGGTTAGAAGGAACTATGGGACGATGTAATGTGTGGAGTATGCTTGTCAAGTGTGCAATTTATTGATAATGATGATGACACAAGTATTCTGACAGTAGCTAGATATTTTTGGTGTATGCGTGTTCTTTTTCGCTGTAGTGCATTTTTATTTTTGTCATATTTTGCCAAACAATAAATAAAGACAGCATTAATATTCATGAGAGGTTGCAGGAAGAAAATGTGGAGTTTATTTTGCTCTCAGGGACACAAACCACTGAAGAGAAGATGCTGTAAACTCATACAACAGTAATAATGATCTACCTAATTCTCTGGGGTACATTAAAAGCACAGAGAGTTGTCTAAATTCATTTATGAGAGTGAAGCACATTGTAAGGCACCATATCTCACCTTTATGTGCCTTGATTTGACCCCCAGAGTGTACCTGAACCTTTTCAAATTTTCCCACACCTAGCAGAAACTTGAACTTAGGTACAGAGCCAAAAGGGCTTCTTAGTACTATAATATGAATATATGTAGCTGCCAACATTTATATTCCCCCCATTAGATTGTACATTTCTTAAGGACAAGAAATCTGAGTTTTTCATAGCATACTATAGTATTTCATAGCTACCATAGTATTTCATAGCATTTTCTCCAGAGTTGGAACTCAGTACATGTTGGTCAAAGAGAAAAGTTAAAGGAGGTGAGATATAGATCAAAATACCATCTTCAGGCTTAAAAGGATTTCTGCAGAACTCATGCAGGTTTTCTGGTCCTGGTTTACTGGTTGTCATGCCTAGGCTGGGCTGGGTCCAGTGGCGATGGGCCCTGCCTCAGCACTTACCCACAAGTCACCTGAGGAATCATTTGAGGACTGAGGAGAGTTTTCATTACAACCAAGAGGCAAGGTGCTCATCAACACTTTTTCCTTACTTCGGAAAGAGGAGGCAACTCCACTGAAAGCCCCTTCAGTTTGTGTGTATGATAAAATGATCATACCCCTTCGATGGAAGTCTCACACCTGAAATGCTGCCTGTGTTGTTTTAGTGAACAGCCAGGGCTGAGAAACATGAAGGCTTAGAAAAAGTGCTGGCTTAGGAGTTCAAGGGCAACGTTCAGATCCTCCTGTGGCCACTTACTCTCTGTATGATATTGAGTAGGGAGCAGTGGTTAAGAGCCTGGCTATTGAAGTCAGACTGCTTGGGTTTGGGGAAGTTACTTAACATCTCTGTGTAGTATTCATATGGTAAATAGGTATGATACCAGTGCTTGCCTCCGTTACTTATTATGAAGATAAGGTATTATATGTATAAGATATGAAAATGTATGTAAGAAAGAACTGAACACCTGGCCATTATAGATCTCAGACAGGTATTTTCCGTTATTATTATTATTGCTGTTATTCCATCAAAGCTTCAGTTACTTCGTCTGTCAAATAAGCTTGTAATATTTACCTTCAAAGTTTACATGAGGCTTTGAAATAACATTTTTTGACATCCCTGACATGTCATAAGTGTTCAATAAATTGAAGCTGTTAGTGTTTTTTTAAGATTTTATTTATTTACCTGAAAGAGAGAGAGAGAGGGATTGCAAGTAGGCGGAGCTGCAGGGAGAGGAAGAGGGAGAAGCGGGCTCCCTGCCGAGCACGGACCCTGATGCGGGACTCCATCTCAGGACTCTGGGATCATGACCTGAGCTGAAGGCAGATGCTTAACCAGCTGAGCCCCCGAGGTGCCCGGAAGCTGATATTTTTATAACAGGATTATTGTAAATTCTGATCTCAGTTATATGATGTATAGTTGGAGGACACCTGATGTTCTCCTACATATAGAGGGATGTGTCATCCCCGAGGAGGGGCGCACAGGTAGTCTTACCATTTTCCAGTTGTCACTGTACAAGCTTTTAACCATGATCTCCCAGAGGGGAAAATGTGTTGGTTGGCTTGTTGGTATTTTGCCATTGAAGTAGACTTACAGGTTTTTGGTTCCATCTCTGGACTAGGACCTCTGATAGGGACTCTGGGGTTTGATAATAGCCATACCCCTGAGTTTGGGTAAGTTATCTTGCCTTGCTGGCATTCAGATTATTCTTAGGTAAAATGACGCTGTGGTGGAGGAGGGGAGTACCGAGCGCCCTGGGAGAGTAAGCACTTAGCATAATATCTCTGGCTGCTTCAGATATTTTGCTTCCCTCTTTTCTTCATCTATAAGCTCAAGACTTTCATCTAGGTTTTTTTTTTCCTTTTTAAGATCATTTCCAACTTCAGCATTCAGTATCAATATGATATTATAGATTTCGTATATTTTATGCTTTGGCATCAACATGGAATTTTTGTATCTTGGTTTCTCATGTCACTAGAGGAATTTTACTCCAACAAAACAGTATTTTAATGCTGTTGAATATTAATATTTATGTTCTAACAGTTAAAACAGATTTTCCTGACTGTGGAGAAAAGGGCAGATATTTGAAACATGTACATGATAATTGCTATTTGCCAGAAATTCAAATTCATTGATTAGTCACAGCCAAACATTTTGGGATCATCCAAGGAATTAGGGAAATTAATCCAATTATATGGATATATTTCCTTTGTGATCCTATTGATGACTGTTTGGGGAAAATAGAATATGAAAACATAAATATGGTTCAGAGAGAAATCTTTTAAGCCAAAACATTATGAAGGGTTTTGCTATAATCCATTCAGAAATTCTGAAAGGTAGATTGGATGTATCATTCTTGCTTAACCACTGAGGAAATTAAAACACCAAAAGAATGAGAGATTCATCTATCTCCTAGCACGGCAGGGACAGAGCCAGGATTAGAATGCAAATGGCACTGTTATCCAGGCTTATATAAAACAATGTGCAGCCCCAAATGTATATTTAAAAGACATTCCTAGTGTTAAATGGTTCTGTTGGAGTGTATTTTCCCTTTTACTATTCAATAATCCATTCCTATTTAGCTCTTGTAGGCTCTAGAAGAACCACAGAATGTTGAACATATATATAGAGGTCCTTGGAAATCAGAGTCTCTCTGCCGGACTTCACAAAGGACATGGTTGAAAGCAACAGAAGGAAAGAGAGAGCGGCCTCAGTCACCACTACAGAGTAAAAAGTGCACATATATATATGTATACATACACACACACACACACACACATATATATATAAATCCTGAAAGCTTTATTTTGTTTGCTCAGAACTGCAGTAGAATTCTTGTGCCCTCTCTCTCTCTCCTAGCTATTTTCAGTGCATTCTGGTTCCAAATATATTGTAAGGCCAAGCGCACTGAGAGGAAATACTGCAGACATGACCCAGGGCTGGGCTTGATTTAGGTTGTGAAACCAGCAGGATTGAGGTGGAGTTGGGCAGGGAGGGAGGACAGAAGAAAATGCTGAAAAACGAACTCTCTAAAATCAACTTGTGACCCAAAGCATTGCTTACCAAATGTGTGGCTGGCTCATAAAGACCTTTTAGTTCTGCTTGAATCTACTTGGGCAGACATAGAGGCTAATTGGTATAGGGGGAGGAGAAGTTTCCCTCAACTTTCTCAGGGTCCCAGGCTAAGTCTGAAAATTAAACTGGCAGATTAACAGGAGAAAACCATATGAATTTTTCTAAATTTTTACATTTACATGGGAGCCTTCACAAGAACAAGAAGCTTTTCTACCTTTTAGAAGAGGAAACAATAGAATCACGAACAATGGGGACAATACGGAGGGGTTTCGGCTAGTAGTAAGTGGAGAAGAAGTTAGTTGGAGTAAGGGTTAGTTTAACAAGTTTTGTTTATGCATATTTCTCAACCTCCATTCCCCCTCTCTCTGTTTCCTTTCCTTGTGGTGTAAGACAGTACTTTTGCCCTGGAGATTTATCTCTGGCCTTTTAGGACAGAAGGGCAAGGTGGGAAGGTCAGAGTGACCTTACTGCTTCTGTCATTTTCTCAGACTTCTTCAGCTTAAGATACTCAATATGCCAAAGTACCATATCTTGGCAAGTCTTGAACACTATCACTGGATAGAAAATTCTGTGACGCACTAGCTTTCTTCCTTGTGTTCCTGGTTCTGGTGCTCTGACTTTCCTGGCAGGGCAAGATTTCCCAGTATGGACCAGCTGGGTGTAAAGAAAAGAACTGGGGTCAGGAGTCAATGAGAGGGGTCTGTGGAATTCCAGTTTTGCTGTTTGCCACCTGTGTGACTTTGGGCAAGCCACTTAATCACTCTGGAACCCTAAACCTACCCTTAAAATTGGCATAAAAATAGTATCTGCTTCCCAGCATTGCCACAATGCTGTTGTGACAACAGCCTGACTCAGGGGCTATTACAGATTGAGTACTTAACAGAATTGTTATTATAGTTAGCATGGACTTGGGTATGTTGAGGTGTCAACCCATTCTTTTCTGTTTTTTGGAGTTTGCTTTCTGTAGTTGCTTTATGAAGATTATAAGGTTCTCAAAGCTGAGCTGCTTAATCAGAATTTTCTCCCAGTTGTTCCTTCATATTCTACATAATACTTTATAGACTTTGGTCAAGCTTAATCAAGCAAGGTTTTAGGCTAATGACTTTGGCTGGTATGTGATGAAGAAGGAGCCGTAGGGCATATGCATATATATGCAAAGTTGGGAGTCAGGATCGAAATGTTGTTAAATATGCAAAAAACAGGTATTGAGTTAAATTACAAACTAATAGTAATTTGCTCAGGAGTCTGAAGGAGAAAAAATTTCAGAGAAAAAGTATTGTTATTCTTATGGTCAGCTATATGCTGGATTAGAAATACTTAAAAAAAAAAAGATTTTATTTATTTATTTGACAGAGAGAGCGAGCACAGAGCATGAGCAGGGGTGGAGGGTGGGGTGGAGGAAGAGCAGAGAGAAAGAGAGGAAGAAGCAGAATCCCCACTGAACAGGGAGCCCAGCACAGGGCTCTGGATCCCAGGACCCCAGGATCATGACCTGAGCTGAAGGCAGACCCTTAGCTGACTGAGCCACCTAGGTACCCCAATATATGTGTTAAAAATAATATTGTTTCTTATTATAAAAGCAATCTTTGATCAACACAGAAAATTTGGAAAATCTTCACTAGAAGTAACCATTGTTAATAAAAGTCTATTACCTTTTAGTGCATTATCTTAGCAAATATTTAATGCATAGTGTATGTGCTTATCTATTACATAAATATTTTTTAGCAAACTGAAGTTAGATTTTTATTTATTTATTTGATAGACAGAGAGAGATCACAAGTAGGCAGAGAGGCAGGCAGAGAGAGAGGGGGAAGCAGGCTCTCCGCTGAGCAGAGACCCCGATGCGGGGCTCGATCCCAGGACCCTGAGATCATGACCTGAGCCGAAGGCAGAGGCTTAAACCACTGAGCCACCCAGGCGCAAACTGAAGTTAAAACTTCTATTTACAGCTGTGGTCTATAACTAAACCTGTTGACCATAACTAGACTAGGGAAATGGGAATCCGTAAGCCTGAGTGGAGTTTGGGATTTAGGAAGCCATCTGGGGAGAACTGCTATTTTATTTTATTTTATTATAATATTTTTATTGGCGTATACTTGACACACACTGTTACATTAGCTTCAGGTATACAACATAGTAATTGAACAATTTTGTACATTATGTTGTGCTTACCTCAAATATAGCTACCATCTGTCCATATAAAATACTATTACAATACCATTGACTATATTCCTTGTGCTGTACATTGTATCCTCATGATTTATTCATCCTATAACTGGTAGCGGGTATCTTCCACTCCTCTTAATCCATTTTCCCCATCCCTCTACCCTCCTCTCTTTGGTAACCATCAGTTTGTCCTGTGTATTTATGTGTCTGTTTCTGCTTTATGTTTTTTATTTGTTTTGCTTTTATAGATTCTGCATACAAGTGAAACCATATGGTATTTGGTATTTATCTTTCTCTGTCTGACTTATTTCATTTAGCATAATACCATCTAGGTTTGTCCAGGTGTCCAATGGCAAATCTCATCATTTTTATGGATATATATGTATATCCATAAAGTATTATATATATATGTATATATATACATACACAAATACACATGTGTGTGTGTGTGTGTGTGTGTGTGTATGCGCCACATCTTTATCCCTTCATTTATCAATGGATACTTGGGTTGCTTCCATATCTGGACTATTGCAAGTAATGCTGCAATAACAATAGGGGTTTGAGGAGAAATGTAATTTTCATACAAAAAGTGGAAGAGGGCTCAAAGAAGAAGACGTAGCAAACAGTAAAATCCAGACTAGGACATCTCATTAATGTATACCTTTGGCCAGATTGGTCTGACTACTTTCAAAATCCCTTTACTTCCCTGAAGGACTTGTACTCTGGAAACTATAAAACATTGAAGAAAGAGGGGCGCCTGGGTGGCTCAGTGGTTAAAGTCTCTGCCTTTGGCTCAAGTCATGATCCCGGGGTCCTTGGATCAAGTCCTGCATCGAACTCTCTGCTCAGCAGGAAGCCTGCCTCCTCCTCTCTCTCTCTTTCTGTCTGCTTCTCTGCCTACTTGTGATCTGTCTGTCAAATAAATAAATAAAAATCTTTCAAAAAAACATTGAAGAAAACACAAACAAATGGAAAGCTATTCCATGCTCATGGATTGAAAGAATAAATATTAAAATATCCATACTACTTAAGTGATCTACAGATTTAATGTAATCCCTTTCAAAATACCAACAGCATTTTTCACAGAACTAGAGCAAACATTCCTAAAATTTGTGTGGAACCACAGAACACCCCGAATAGCAAAAGCAACCTTGAAAAGAAGAACAAAGCTGGAGGTATCACAATTCCATATTTCAAATTACACTACAAAGCTGCAGTGGTCAAAACAGTATGGTACTGGCACAAAAATAGATTGGAACACAGTAGAAAGCCCAGAAATAAACTCGTGAGGATATGGTCAATTATTCTTTGACAAAGGAGGCAAGAATATGCAGTGAGAAAAAGACAGTCTCTTCAACAAAAGGTGTTGGGAAAACTGGACAGCTAAATACAAAAGAATAAAACTGGACCACTTTCTTGTACCATACACAAAAATAAACTCAAAATGGATTAAGCACCTAAATGTGAGACCTAAAAATCCTAGAAGAGAACACAAGCAGTAATTTCTCTGATATTGGCCATAGCAACATTTTTCTAGCTGAGTCTTCTGAGTCAAGGGAAACAAAAACAAGAATAAACTGTTGGAAAACTGTATGGGATTTCCTCAAAAAATTAATAAAACTGTGGTATGACTTAGTAATTGCACTACTGGATATTTACCCAAAGAATATGAAAACAGTAATTCAAAGGGATATGTGCACCCCTAAGTTTACTGCAGCATTTTTTACAACAGCCAAGTTATGGAAGCAGCCCAAGTGTCCATTGATAGATGAATGGATAAAAAAGATGCACACACACACACACACACACAAGAATATTATTCAGCCACAAAAATAATGAAATCTTAACATTTGCAATGATGTAGATAGATCTAGAGAGTATAATGCTAAGTGAAATAAGTCAGAGAAAGGCAAATGACATATGATTTCACTTATGTGGAATTTAAGAAACAAAACAAAGGAAGAAAGTTTAAAAAAAAAAAAAGACAAACCAAAAAACAGCCTCTTAATTATGGAGAACAAATTGATGGTTACCAGAGGAGAGATGGGTGGGGCAATGGGTAAAATGGGTGAAAATGATTAAGAACACATTTATTTTATTATTTATTTATTGTTTTATTTAAATTCAATTTAATTAATGTATAGTATATTATTAGTTTCAGAGGTAGATTTAATGATCATCAGTTACATATAATACCCAGTGCTCATTCCATCAAGTACCCTCCTTAATGCCCATCACCCAGTTTCACCATCCCCCAATGCCCTCCACTCCAGCAAGCTTTAGTTTGTTTCCTATATTTAAGAGTCTCCCTCTCTGTTTTCATCTTGTTTTTTCTTCCCTTCCCATATATTCATGTTTTTTTCTTAAATTCCACATATGAGTGAAATCATATGTTACTTGCCTTTCTGTGATTGACTTATTTCACTTAGCATAATACCCTTTAGTTCCATCCCCATCATTGCAAATGATGAAATTTCATTTTTTGATGCCTGAGTAATGTTCCATTATACACACACACATACACACACACACAGACACACTCCCCCACATCTTTGTCCTTTCATTTTTCAGTGGACATCTGGGGTCTTTCCATAGTTTGGCTATTGTGGACATTGTTGCTATAAACATTGAGGTACAGATGCCCCTATGAATCACTATCTTTGTATCCTTTGGATAAATAACTAAAAGTGCAGTTTCTGGGTCATATAGTAGCTCTATTTTTAATTTTTTGAGGATCCTCCATACCATCTTCAGGAGTGGCTGAACTGTTTGCATTCCCACCAACAGAAGAACATATTTATTTTGATGAGCACTGGGTAATACACAGAATTATTGAATCATTACATTGTATACCTGAAGCACTGTATATCAACTATACTTGAATTGAAATTTTTAAAAAGATCCCCTTATTTCTCATGGCCTCAACTCATGAACTGTTTATTTGCATGTATTCTTAGACCAGCACTGTTTGTGTTAAAATTTTAAAAACTTGGAAGGTAGAAAAGGAACAGTTTAATTTTCCCTTTTATAGTACCACATAGAAATAAAAATATGTTGTAATGATCTTATGGGGACCCAACTCTTTAGAAAGAATTGATTTGAACTTGAATAGCTATGTGATGGGAAGAAATGGAAGTTTTCATTAGGCAAATTGAAGTCAGTATAGTTATGTTCAAAATACAACAGGCAATAATAATTAGAACTTGAAACATAGCAGAAAACGAGTTAGTTTTAAAACAAAATAGGGAAACTGGTAAAGAGCCAGAAGTGCCATGGTTAGCAGGTTACAATTGAGGCATCTTAACAAATGTCAAACACAGGAAGTATTTAAGTAGTAATGGAGCATAATTAAAATGGCAGAAGGTGGGGGTGCCTGGGTGGCTCAGTGGGTTAAAGCCTCTGCCTTTGCCTCGGGTCATGATCCCAGGGTCCTGGGATTGAGCCCCACATCAGACTCTCTGCTCAGCAGGGAGCCTGCTTCCTCCTCTGTCTCTGCCTGCCTCTCTGCCTACTTGTGATCTCAGTCTGTCAAATAAATGAATAAATAAATCTTTTAAAAAAAATAGCAGGGGCACCTGGGTGGCTCAGTGGGTTAAGCCTCTGCCTTCGGCTCAGGTCATGGTATCAGGGTTCTGGGATCGAGCCCCGCATTGGGCTCTCTGCTCAGCGGGGAGCCTGCTTCCCCCTCCATCTCTGCCTGCTGCTCTGTCTGCTTGTGCGCTCTCTCTCTCTCTTTCTAATAAATAAATAAAATCTTTAAAAAAAATGGCAGAAGGTGTTTTCACTGCTCCGTGTACAATGGTTTGATATGGATGATAACTTATTTTTTTTTATTTTTAAAGATTTTATTTATTTATTTGACAGAGAGAGTGAGAGAAAGAGAGAGATCATAAGCAGGGGGAGTGGCAGAGGGAGAGAGAGAAGCAGGCTTCCATTGAAGCCCAACTTGGGGCTTGATCTTAGGGCCCCAAGATCATGACCTGAGCTGAAAGCAGATGCTTAACCAACTGAGCCAACCAGGTACTCTGGGACAATGACTTTGAAAAGCAAAGACCAGCAAAGGGGATGTCTCTGAGATGTGGATGTAAAGGATTGTGACTATGATCCTAGAAAGGAAATCATTAACTATGTAGAATGTTCTTCTTGTGTGTACTTATTATATAGTATTTGTTGAGAGACAGAATCTCATTCATCCACTCATTTATTCATTCATATTTAATCAAAAATATTTTGAACACCTATCGTGTTTTAGAATGCATTTTCTAGGATTCTAGAATGTATACATGCTATGTATACATGGATGCAGAAATAAATAAAACTGACCCAAGTCCTTACTTGAGTGGAGTGTACAGTCTCAATGAAGATGATGGAAAATAAGCAAATGAATATATAACATGATGTCAGATAGTGATAAGTGGCATGAAGAAAAATAAGGCAATAGAAGGGTTAGAGAATGTGTGGCTGTGCTAGTTTAAATGGTGTATTTGAAATAGAGGGGAGAGAGGAGCCACCAGTAATGTCAGGAAAATGAACCTCAGGTTATTGACTAATGGGCTATGGGAGAAGCTGACAAACACTGGTTAGAATAAAGAGGTCATGGGAGAGTGTGAGTGAGAAACATGGGTTCCAGGCTCAGGGAGATCTGGGTTTGAATCTTTTCTACTGACAGAAACTTTGTGACTTTAGCCATATTACTTAAACATTGTGAGCCTCAGTTCTTTTTTTTTTTTTTTTTTAAATTAAAAATTTTTTTTAAAGATTTTATTTATTTATTTGACAGAGAGAGATCACAAGTAGGCAGAGAGGCAGACAGAGAGAGAGAGGAGGAAGCAGGCTCCCTGCTGAGCAGAGAGCCCGATGCGGGACTCGATCCCAGGACCCTGAGATCATGACCTGAGCCGAAGGCAGCAGCTTAACCCACTGAGCCACCCAGGCACCCCGTGAGCCTCAGTTCTATTATCTGCAAAGGAAATGTCTTTTCTGCAGAGTTGTTAAAGATTAATTATGCATGAAAATATATGACTTAATATTCTTAACCCATTTACTGGTTGTAGGTCTGCATTGTAAAGCCTTTTGTAGATACTGTCTCATTTAAGCTCGTAACAACACTGTGGTAGATACTATTACCATCATTATACAGATATGAAAACTTAAGCACAGACAAGTTAAGTAACTTGCCCAAGTTTGCACAGGTAAGTGATGGAGTCATGTTTCAAACTTCTAGGAAGCCTAGCTCCATGATCCAAACTCTTAGGGTTTTCCTTTCCTTCTTTATGGAATGAAGGTAGAACGAAGGAAGATGTTCCCTCAGGACTACCCATTCTTGTGTTTTATGGTGTATGAACACAGAGAAGTAGTTTTACATGAGAAATAAGGCCAGGACATTTGGACGGGGCCAAAATATGGTTGTTTGGGAATGTCAGCTTCTGGCCACAGCTCAGAATGATGTAAAACACCTGAATATCTGAACTGATAAGGGAGGTGCTCTACTGTTGTATTTCCATCTTATTACTCAGAGTCTTTATCTCATGAATGTGCCAATTTTGCCCATGCTGGATATAAAATGTAGTTGGGCACAGATGAATTGGTGACTTTGTGATGCTTATTCTGAAAATTTGATCTTCTTATTTTCAGAGATGTGTTTGTGTTCTGAACATTAAATACCAAAAGGTGAAAGGATATTAAGCACAAGAAATTGCAAACAAAAAGAGTAAATACCCATCAAGAAAAAATATTTGTGTATATATGGCTGTAGTGGAGGGGTGAGAGTTGGGATTGTGAGGCTAGGAGGACATCACAAAATAAGGCAAAAAAAAAAAATCATGGGCGTGCCTCATGGGAATGGAAAAGCCAAGAAATTAAAGTTTCTTTCAGGGGTCAAGTGGTTTCTCCTGACCCTTACCCTTGTCTTTCTAATATGTATTCCTCTCTCAAGTCCGCAAGACCTTTTGGCAACCTTCCACAATGCTTTAAGGAAACAAGTCTGCCCCTAGTAGGGAACAGATTCACTCTGGACTGTTCAAATAAAAATTGTGTAATGGGTGACCACTAACTGGGCAGAGGTAAGTGAATAAATATGGGATACAGACACCTCCCGAAACTAGCAAACAGTGGGAAACCATTACTATCTTCAAAGATGAAGGGATGAAGCAAGAAAATATTATTTCCAGAGCCCAGTAGGAGGTGGATGCATTGAAGAAGATCCAGCCACGGGCAGCTAGAGTCAGAAGGGACATAGGTAGGGTCAACGGTAAGGACTGAAATAGGGAGAGAGAAGGAAGAAATCCATTTACTGCTCTTTTCTTGTTGTAGAATTAGAGAACAACATGTGCCTCTCACTGACTGAATCCAACAGAGATCTAGCTAGAAATAGATGCATAGTTACATTCCTTTCCCATTGTTGCTGCTGTAACAAATCACCATAAACTTGTTGGCTTAAACCATATAAGTTAAATGTCCTATAGTTTTGTATGTCAACATGGTTTTTACTGGGCTAAAATCAAGGTGTCCCCAGACTGCATACCTGTCTGAAGACTCCAGGGAAGAATCAATTTCCGTGCCTTTTCTGTCTTCTAGACACCATCAACATTCCTTGGTGCATGGCATTTCCTCTGTCTTCAAAACTAGTGACTCAATAGGGTTATGTCCTTATGTCATATCTCTCTGACCCTGCATCTGTTACTGCATTTCTTTCTCTAAACACAGCTGGGAGAGGTTCCCTCAAGATTGTGTGTGATTACATTAGGCCTACCAGAATAATCTCCTCATCTCAATATATTTAACCTTAATCACATCTGCAAAGTCCCTTTTGCCACAAAGTAATATATTCCCAGGTTCTGAGGACTAGGTCATGGACATCTTGTGGTAGGGGGGTGGTGGACATTATTTTGTCCATCACAGTAATCCACGGGTTCTTCTTCACAAGGCACATAGTAGAGAGGTGGAAAATAGATATGGGTGTGTGGAGGATTCTTCTTTAAATGAAGAGTAGTTAGCACAGAGGCAATTTGATATCCCCATCTTTTCTATAAAGTGTACAAATATATTGAACTTGGCTAATTTCAGTGTTACCATTTTATTGACTTATATTTATTCATTTTTATTTGATCACCTATTGTATAACTAGACATTTGCTGGCTTTGCTAACTTCAAATAGGAAAAACTATACTAGAAATATAAGATACGGTCTTTGATTTGAGAAATTTACAATCATACTAGGCCAAGAGATGTATAGACCTGAAACTGTTAATGGCAGATCAAGGCAGGAAGTATTGGAGGAATAAAGAGAAAAGGGAGAAAAGAGAGTTTTGTGTAAATCATGGAAATTATTTTATGGAAGTTGTAAGTTCAGCTGAACCCAGAGGGCTGATTAAGGTTTTTAAAATGGAGAAAGTATTCCAAGATTGTAGAAAAGGAAAGGGAAACAAATGTTGGAATAAAAATATGTCATTTTGCATATATTATACCTCCTGGGTAGTAAGAGTAAAAATAAAAATAGCAGTGTCCTCCATTAAATTTCAACCAAACCAATGAAAATTTGTAGTGTCCTACAAAGTATCCTTAGGTTTCTTATTTCACATGAGTTACTTAGGAATTTTATTTAGTATTCACTGAATGATGGAGGAAATGTACTTACTATAAACATCCATTTTTACTCATGTCTCTCTCTACCTATTTAACCATCTAATATTTGCTCACTTTTTGGTCTCATTTGACATTGCTTAATTTCTTCTAGTTCCCAGACTTAATATGTGTACCCATGTGTAGCCAGATTAAGAGTTGAGATTTGATTTTAAAATATGAGAAGAAATAGTGTGAATCTAAAAATTCCATAGCCATTTCATCATTTGTGAGATTATCAGACCCTGTGGGATCAATTCATTTTTCATAGACCAGAACATTTTTAGAGTGTAGCATGCTGGGAACTGTGTTGGACGTTGAGGTCAAGAGGCAAGGGATAAAATTTTAATCCTCTATATTGACTACGGGGATGTGAACCTTTTAAACCTAAAGTTCTCATCTATAAAATATATGAAATGATACTCACAGAACTGGCGTGAGAAACACATGATTCAAAGCTATGACATTGTTCTAAAAAATACGAATACAGATACATGTAAATACTTGTAATTCAGCTATTTGCAATCTCATAGCCTCAAGATAGCCATAATCCCAAAGGAATGCAAACTGGACATAATTTTTAGCAAAAATAGATGACAAAATATAAGCCCAGTGAAAACCAGAGACTATTTGTTCTTATGTATTACTAAATCAAAAAATGAATCTTGGCTTCGCATCTTCTAAGCTTTAGCAACTTAGAAACAAAAACAAAATTAAAAATTATAAAGGAAAAAGGCACCTGGGTGGCTCAGTAGGTTAAGCCTCTGCCTTTAGCTCAGGTCATAGACTCAGGGTCCTGGGATTGAGCTCCACATTGGGTTCTCTGCTCAACAGGGAGCCTGCTTCCCCCTCTCTTTCTGCCTGCCTCTCTGCCTCATTGTGAGCTCTCTCTCTGTCAAATAAATAAATAAAATCTTTTTAAAAATTATAAAGGAAAGATAACAGCTATCGTTCAACAAAGTAATATTATTTTTATTTTTTTAATTTTCTGAAAAATTAAAAAAAATTAAAAAATTTTTATTGTGTTATGTTAGTCACCATACAGTACATCATTAATTTTTGATGTAGTGTTCCAAGATCCATTGTTTATGTATAACATTATATCCTATTATCAAGCGATGAATGAGAAAACTCTTTAGCAAAAAACACTCAAATGTAATGAAAGACAGATCTTGTGGGTTTGGGAAAATCCAGCAGTCAAAGTATTTCCTGCCATGCAGCAAGCACAATTTACTCCAAAGTGCCCAGAAGGCACCACTGTTTATATGGTCTGGCATAATGAATGTTTGCAATGATTACATTAAATTATCTTGGAAAGGTTAAATTATGTTTGCTACGATTTGTTCAAGACAGCAGGGATATGCATAATGTATTCTAGAGAGATACTGATGCAAAATGGTTAAAATTTTAATGGTATTGGGAGACTTAAGAGAGTTATTTGGAAAACAGCTCTCAATAGCTGAAGTTTTATTATACTAGTCTACTGATTTACAATATAGAATGTCAGACGTGGCAGTCAGCATTTGTCTGGCTCCCTAACATGTGCATATTACAGGGTTGATTATGAAGTAACAGAAGTCTCTAAGTGGCTGGTATCCTGTCACCTTGCTTGAAGAAGTTTGGTTGACTTTGTCTGTAAGGCTTCAGACTGTCCGTGGCATAGCCAAGAAACTGAGTTGGTTTATGACGTGTGTGCTTAGTGACAATTCTGCAACTCTGGTAAACAGTGGGCTAGCTGTGTTCTAGGATCTTAGAGTTGGCATGCCTCAAGAGAGTTCACCTGTTGCCTGCAGTTCTGCTGTATACTTATTAAATATTCATGAGTGCCCAGCGTATGCCAGGTCTATCGTTAGGACTGTGTTAGGCACTAGAGATACAAAAGTGGACATGGGATAACCTGGAAAAATAGTTGTTTTTTTTACCCCTCTATGGCTTCATTATAAACCCCCCCCCCCACACACACACTCTTCAAGAAGGTGAGAAGGTGTCATTCTGGGTTCAAGGCCATCCTGTGCTTTAGGAAAGGCCCAAGGTCTCATGATTAAGGGAGATAAAGAGATTAGCTGTGTGCCAGGAATCAAGACGTGTCTGAATCTCTGTCTCCAGAGGTGGAAGGATCAAAGAAAGAGCACAGAAAGACACAGCATAGAAAAGCTGGTAATCTTGAGAAACGTGTGGTTAAAGGTCCTTAACCCAATGAGGCACAGAATGGGTTGCTGTGAACAGAGGAGTTCTTGTCTTTAATAGGACCACTTCAATTTGGTTAATAAGCTTCCCAACAACTAATTCAAAGAACTGAAAACAGACCATGTCCTGTATTTCTGTACAGTCTAAACATCCTGGGATTATCAAATAGTACTGGGCAGTAGTACTAGGGTAGATGCCTAGTTAGGATATGGAACAATATTTAATTTGAATTTTACACGTAAAATAAGGGCATATACATGCACCAGGGAGTTGTGAAGCAAATTCATATCCATTAGGGATGAGTAGGTCACAGACCCTGCCCTAGAGGGGCTTGTAGTGTAGAAGGATAATTCCTAGAAAATAAAACTAATTGCTCTGTCAGACTTTTTACTAGTAGGTTTGATAATGTTCAGAGTAAACCTGCAAAGTGCAAATTGTCTATTTTTGTAACTAAAGGCAAATACAGAATGATTTATATTTAATGAAATTGTGTGTAAGTCATGACATACCCTGGATAATCATGAAATGCCTAATTTCCAGGGATGTCTATAAATAGAGCAATAATTAAAAAAAAACACACAAATGCTGAAAGAATGCTGCTATGGAGGAATGGTCTGGTTATGATTATTTGTTTAAAAACTTTCTTCACATAATTTTTCAAATACTTGAGATTTGTGTAAAATGAGTGACAGTTCCTTTAAATGGCAGTTGCTGTCACTAGCCCTCAGTTTGACTGAATGTTATCTTCAAGGAATAGAAAGAGTAAACAGTTTCCAATGTGCCCTGAAGGTCTGCCATAAAAAGTGAGATGCACTGCCCCAAAGTGAGATCTGAGGACCAGAAAGAAGGAAGGTCACCAAGTGTGGCCATCTTCTGTCATATGCCAAGTGCTATTTGACCTAGTTGTGGGAACTCTAGTGTGAACAGATGCATGTTTTTGTCTTAGAAATTTTCCAGTTACATTTTCAAAAAGGTGGAGAGATGACTTGGAGAGGATCCTTTCTCTGGTCTATAACAGAAATATATGATGTGAAATAATGCATTAAAAGGTTTAAGCACCTTGATTCACATATATAGTAATTCCCCCTTGTGTATAGGGGATATGTTCCAGAACCCCCAGTGGATACCTAAAACCATGCAGTACTGAACCCTATGTATAATATGTTGTTTTTTTTCCCCTATACACACATACCTATGATAAAGTTTAATTTATAAATTAGGCACAGTAAGAGATTAATGACAATAATAAAATGGAATAATTACAACATTGTACTGTAATAAAAATGTGAATGTGGTCTCTCTCTCAAAATATCTTATTGTACTATAATACCCTTATTGTAATGATGTGAGATGATAAAATGCCAACGTGATGAGATGAAGTGAAGGACATCGGCATTGAGATACAGTGCTAGGCTATGGTAGACCATCTGATGACATGTCTCAAAGAGAATCATCAGCTTTCAGTTCACTGACAAAGCATGAAAAAGGAAACCATGGGTAAGGAGGGACTATTGTACTGATTTACATCTTGAAGCATCAAATCAAAGCTACCGGAGACCTATCTTCCAGACAGCTCCTACTAGAGGGATGAAGTATAAAGGGATGAGTCAGCAAGTGCCAGATACTCCATATCCAAGGTTAATAGCAATTAAACTTATCCAGAGGCTTTTCTTTTTTTAAAGGTAGAAGTCTGGCTAAATAGATCTTAGTGATCCATAGTTGTAGTCTTCCTCTGAACTGCAGGCATTCTTTCTACCTTTCTGACATAAAGTTCATCCTGCCTCTGCTTGAACTCATTCTGTACTTTGTGAGAAGGGTTGATTATGAGGAAATCTGTTGCCATGGAAGTTCTACTCATAGCTCTTATTTCTAGAACATAATACGTCATACCTACTTTCCTTTCTATATGACAGTTTTCAACTAGTTTAAAGATGACTATGGCCCTTCCCCTCAAATACTTTAGTTCAGATTTCTTCAAACATGTCATCTTGCTTATTCTCTTCTGGATGTGCAACCATTTCATTTCCTTCCTAGATTGTATATAAGAGACTCTAATATGTCTAGTTAACAGAGTAGAATTACTGCTTCTTTTATAGTTTTTTCTCAGTGTCTTTTTAAAATTTTAATTTAAATTCAATTAATTAACATATACTGTGTTATTGTATTCAGAGGTAGAGGTGAATGATTCATCAGTCTCATTAGTGGTGCTCATTGTGTCACATGCCCTCCTTAATGTCCATCATCCAATTACCTTAGTCCCCACCCCATGCCCTTCCAGCAACCTTCAGTTTGTTTCCTATGATTAAGAGTATCTTATGCTTTGTCTTCCTCTCTGATTTTGTTTTGTTTTATTTTTTCCTCTCTTCCCCTACGATCCTCTATTTTGTTTCCTAAATTCCACATATGAGTCAGATCATAATATAATTATCTTTCTCAGATTGACTTATTTTGTTTAGCATAATACTCTCTAGTTCCAGCCACATTATTGCAAATGAAAAGATTTCATTTTTTTAAGGATTTTATTTATTTATTTGACTGACAGAGAGATCACAAGTAGGCAGAGAGGCAGTCAGAGAGAGAGGGGGAAGCAGGCTCCCCGCTGAGCAGAGAGCCCAATGAGGGACTTGACCCCAGGACCCCAAGACCATGACCTGAGGCAAAGGTGGGGGCTTAGCCCACTGAGCCACCCAGGTGCCCCAAGATTTCATTTTTTGATGTCTGAGTAGTATTCCATTGAATGCATATACCACTATCTTCTTTATCCATTCATCTGTTGATGGACATCTGGACTCTTTCCATAGTTTGGTTATTATGGATATTGCTGCTATAAATATTGGAATGCAGGTGTCCTTTCGGATCACTATATTTGTATCATTGGGGTAAATACCCAGTACTGCAATTGCTGGGTGGTAAGGCAATTCTATTTTCCACTTTTTGAGGAACCTCCACACTATTTCCCAGAGTGGCTATACCAGCTTGCATTCCCACCAGCACTGTAAGAAGGTTTCCCTCTTTCTGCATCCTCTACAACAACTGTTGTTTCCTGACATTAATTTTAGCCATTCTGACTGGTGTGAGGTAGTGTCTCATTGTGGTTTTGACTTGTATTTCCATGATGCTGAGTGATGTTAAACATTATTTTCATGTGTCTGTTGGACATATGTATGTCCTTGGAGAAATGTCTGTTCATGTCTTCTGCTCATTTCTTGATTGGATTTTTTTGGGGGGGTGTTGAGTCTGGTAACTTCTTTATAGATTTTGGATACTAGCCCTTTATCTGATAAGACATTTGCAGATATGTTCTCCCATTCTCTCGGATTTCTTTTGGTTTTGTTGACTGTTTTTTTGCTGTGCAGAAGCTTTTTATTTGATGAAGACCCAATAGTTCATTTTTGCCTTTGATTCTCTTACATTTGGAAATGTGTCTACCAAGAAGTTGCTAGGGCTGAGGTAACAGTGGTTGCTGCCTGTATTCTCCCCTAGGATTTTGATGGATTTCTTACATTTAGGTCTTTCATCCACTTTAAGTCTATTTTTGTGTATGAAGTAAGGAAATGTTCTGGTTTCATTCTTCTGTGTGTGGCTGTCCAATTTTCCCAACAACGCTTGTTGAAGAGACTGTCTTTTTCCATTGGATCCTATTTCCTGCTTTGTTGAAGATTAATTGACCATAGAATTGAGGGTCTGTATTCTGTTCCATTGATCTATATGTCTGTTTTTGTGCCAGTACCATACTTTTTTTTTTTTTTAAAGATTTTATTTGTTTAACAGACAGAGATCACAAGTAGACAGAGAGGCAGGCAGAGAGAGACAGGGAGGCAGACTCCCTGCTGAGCAGAGAGCCCAATGTGGGGCTCTATCCCAGGACCCTGGGATCATGACCTGAGTGGTAGGCACAGGCTTTAATCCAATGAGCCACCCAGGCGCCCCTACCATACTGTCTTAATGACTAAGTTTTGTAATAGAGATTGAAGCCAGGGATTGTGATGCCACCAGCTTTGGTTTTCTTTTTCAACATTCCTTTGGCTATTTGGGATCTTTTCTGTTCCCATACAAATTTTAGGATTATTTGTTCCAGCTCTGTGAAAAAAGCTGATGGTGTTTTGATAGGGATTGCATTGAATGTATAGATTGCTGTAGGTAGCATAGACATTTTAATAATATTTGTTCTTCCAGTCCATGAACATAGAACATTTTTCCATTTCTTTGTCTTCCTCAATTTCTTTCATGAGTGTTCTGTAGTTTTCTGAGTACAGTCTTTGCCTCTTTGTTTAGGTTTATTTCTTGGTATCTTATGGTTTTTGGTGCAGTTGTAAATAGGATCAACTCTTTAATTTCTCTTTCTTCTGTCTCATTTCTGTCTCATTTTAAGGCATTGTTATCTGAAAATATGCAGGAAAAAATCCCAATCTTTTGGTAATGGTTGAGACCTGATTTGTGACCCAGGATGCGATCTCTTGTGGATCGATCTGGATGTGTTCCATGTGCACTTGAGAAGAATGTGTATTTTGTAGCTTTAGGTTGGAATTCTCTGACTATATCTGTGAAGTCCATCTTGTCCAGTGTGTCATTCAAAGCCCTTGTTTCCTTGTGAGTCTTCTACTTAGATGATCTTTCCTTTCCAGTGAGTGGTCTGTTAACATCCTCTACTATTATTGTATTATTTTCAATGTATTTCTTTAATTTTTTTTTTTTATTAATTGGTTTATATAGATGGCTGCTCCCAAGTTCAGAGAATAATATTCACAATTATTAGGTCTTCTTGTTGGATAGACCCTTTAAGTGTGATGTAGTGTCTTTCCTCATCTCTTATTACACTTTGGTTTAAAATCTATTTTGTCTGTTATAAGCATTGCCACCCCAGCTTTCTTTTGATGTCCGTTGACATGATAAATGGCTTTCCAACCCCTCACTTTCAATTTGGAGGTGTCTTGGGTCTAAAATGAATCTTTTGCATACAGCCTATGGATGGGTCTTGCTTTTTTATCTAATCTGATGCCCTGTGTCTTTTGTTTAGGACATGTACATTCGGAGTAACTATTGAAATATATGAATTTAGTGCTATTGTATTACCTGTAAAGTCATTGTTCCTATATATTGTCTTTGTTCCTTTCTGGTCTTTGTTACTTTTGGGCTCTCTCTAAGCTTAAAGGATCCCTTTTAATATTTCTTGCAGGACTGTTTTAGTCATCACAAATTCTTTTACTGTTTGTCCTGGATGCTTTATATCTCTCCTTCTGTTTTGAATGACATCCTAGCTGGATAAAGTATTCTTGGCTGCATATATATATATATATATATATATATATATATATGCACGCACACACACACACAATATTGTGCATATATATTGTGTGTGTGTATATATATATATATACAAAAATATTGTGTGTGTATATATATACACACACACAAAAATAAAATACAATGAAAGGATAGAATGTAACTGCAACAATGAAAATTTTAAAAGATTTTTAAAAAGTTGATAAAATAAGAAATTGGTTGAAAAAGGACAGAGGCAAAAAATTAAAATTGAAAGTATAAAGAATCATAGGGCAAAAAACCATGAACTCTATATACTATTTTCCCCTCGCCCTGGAGTTTTACAGTTCTGTGTGATTAGTAAACTTGGTCTTAGCAGGATGTTCTTGCTCATCTTCTGGGGTGGGGCCTGTTTCACTGATTCTCAGGTGTCTTTGCCGCTAGCCGAATTGCACTGCCCTTGCCAGAAGCAAGGCTAGGTAAGGGGCTCCAGATTGCTTTCTGTGGCTTTTGTTCTCTGAAGTGTTTTCATGCTGCTATAGAGGATGAGGATGAAAATGGTAGGCTCCTGATTCCCAGCCCTGGAATCAAAAGCTCACAGTCCCCAATCCTCAGTCTTCCTTCAGGAAAAAGTCAATCACTCCTGTCTCCCTGGTCTCTGTCCACACTCTGTAGTCACCCAGCCTGTGACTGAGTATTTATCTCAGGCACATAACTCAGTTTCGAGTCTCCAAACCCTGTAAATACCTGCAGTGTGCATCCAAGCTTCTCATCCCCAGGGGAGGAGGGAGGGTCTCATTGTGGTTCTGCTGCTAGCTGGGCCCCTGCTTGTTGGGCCTCTGCTAGAGATCAGTCACCTGACAGGGACACAGTTCACAATATATGGCAACCCTGAGCTGAGAACCCACTCTTGGGCTCACTGATTGCAGCTGGCTTTCTGCTCCCATACCTGGGATCTTGGCTGGCACCCCCAAAGTTTTCTTGTGACTCTGAGGATCCTGAGACCACAATGATCCACCTTGGATTCTGGCTTGCTTCACCACCTGAGCATTTTTCAAGCAGGGATGTCCCTCACTGGAACAGACTTGTAAAAGTCTGATTTTGTACTCCACTGCTGTATCACTTTCTAGGGCTGGCTTGCTTAACTGAGGTTCCTAACCCTTGCAGTTTATCTTTCCATATATTGCCTCAGATTCACTTCTCTACACCTCCTACTCTGTAGAAAGTAGTCACTTTTCTATTTGTAGAGTTGCAGTTTTGCTTTGTATAGTTTTTTGCTTTGCTATTAGGTGCATGAATGTTTATAATTGTTACATCTTTTTGATTTATTGACCCTTTTATCATTATAAAAATGTCCTTCTTTATTTGTCTTGGCATTTTTTGTTTTATTTATTTTTATTTTTTATTTTTTGCATTTTTTGTTCTAAAATTGCTCCTTATAATATTATCATAGCCATGCCCTCTTTCTTATGGTTGCTGTTTGCTTGATAGTATCTTTTTCCATTCTTCTATTTTTAATCTATATTTTTTGATGTAAACTGTTTCTTCTGTAGACAACATATAGCTGGGCCACTTTTTCTTCTCCTAAATCCTGACAGTCTCTGCCTTTCAAGCAGATTGTTTAATCCATTCACATTTAATGTTGTAATTGAATACTTGGATTTATATCAGCTAGTGTTTTTTGTATTCTATATATCTTATATCTTTTTTTGTGCTTCTGTTCCTCCTTTATTGTTTTTTTTTTTTGCCTTAAGTGAATATTTTCTTTTTTTTTAATTTAATTTTATTTTTTTTAAAGATCAGACAGATTTAATAAAAAACAAAGTGGAAATTCCAAAACTGAAAAAGATAGCCTTTGCAATGAAAATTTTTTTTTTATAAACATGTATTTTTATCCCCAGGGGTACAGGTCTGTGAATCACTAGGTTTACACACTTCACAGCACTCACCAAAGCACACACCCTCCCCAATGTCCATAACCCCACACCCCTTCTCCCAACCCCCCACCCCCCAGCAACCCTCAGTTTGTTAAGTGAATATTTTCTAATGTAGCATTTTAATTTTTTTTAAAGATTGATTTTATTTATTTATTTATTTATTTATTTATTTAGAGAGTATGATTGGGGGTGGGGGCAGAAGGAGAGGGAGAGATAGAATCTCAAACAGACTCTATGTTGAGCATGGAGCCTGATATAGGGCTTCATCTAATGACCCTGAATTCACAAGCTGAGCAGAAATCCAGAGTTAGATGCTCTACCAACTGAGCCACCCAGGCACCCCAGCATTTTAATTTTGAAAATGATTTTTTCCAGTATATTTTTGAGTTATTTCCTTAGTGATTGCTTTAGTACTTATTATATACCTCTTAGCTTTTCTGAATCAGCTTTATATTTACACTACCTTAATTCTAGAAAGCTATAGAAATATTGCTCCTATATAGAGCTATTCCTTTTCTCACTTTTTGTGGCATTAATTGTATATGTACTGTATCTCTAAATGTTAAAAACACAAGTCATTGTTATCATTATTTCTATATATAATTTAATGTCTCTTAAAGAAACGGAAAGAAGAATGGAGAACAAGTATGTATTTATAGCTTTTGTTGCATTAACTTCTTAATTAGCATTTCTGGTTCTCCTTATTTATTCTGTGGAATGAAGTTACCATCTGGAGTTATTTCCTTAGCCCAGTACAGTTTTGTTCCCATATCTTTTATGCTGTTATTGGCAAATATATTTCTACATGTTATGGGCCTAGTGATACATTATATCCATGTTGTTTTATACAGCTGCTTTCTAAATCTGATATATGAAAAATATGCATTTATACTATCTTCTATAATTATGTGATCACTCTTACCAGTCTCTTTGCTTTTTCATTTGGATTCATAGTACTGTCTGGAATCACTTGCTTTCAACCAGAAGAAAATTTTTTCAAGATATAAGAGCAAGTATATCTTATATGTTGTTGGCTAGCAACGAGTTTTTTCAGTTGTTATTTTTTTGATGTGAGAATGCATTTATTTCACTTTTCTTTCTGCATGATAACTTTTTTTTTTTAATCCATATAAGATTTTTGGTTGACAGTATTTTCTTTGAGAACTTAGAACATGTTAAGCCACTGTCCATGGACTCCATTGCTCTGATGAAAGTTGTTAATCTTTTAGGTTTTTATGCAATTTGTGAGTCCTTTTTCTCTTGCTGTTTTCAGGACTCCTCCCTCCTCTTGTTTTGTATTTCAACATTTTTATTACTATGGGCCTATTTGTGGATCTTCTTGTGTTTATCATATTTGGAATTCATTGAGCTTCTTGGTTATGTAGATTAATGGTTTTTAGCGAATTTGGGGAAACTTCAGCCATTTTGTCTTTGAATATTTTGTATGCTTTTTTTTTTTTTTTTCTCCTCTCCTTCTGGCATTCCTATTACAGGTACATTTATGTTCTTGAATCCCACATTTCTCTGAGGCTCCATTCATTTTTCTTAATTCTCTTTTTTTTCTTTCTCTTCTTTGGATTATAGAATCTCCATGGACTTATCTTCAAGTGAACTAATTCTTCTGTCATTTCAAATCTACCATGAAACTGCTGTAGTAAAATTTAATATCAGTTATTGTAGTGTATTTTTTTTGTAATTCCTATCTATTGATATTTTCTACTTGGTGTGAAGTTGTCTTCATACTTTCTTTTACTTCAATCATGGTTTCTTTTAGTTCTTTGAACATATTTATTATGACTAATTTTAAATCTTATATGTTAAACATGGCATCTGGTTACTCTTACACGTAGTTTCTAGTGTCTGTTTTTTCATTTTTTAATCTGTGCATCATACCTCCTTATTTCTTTGTAGGCCCTCTAATTTTTTTGTTTGTGGCTAAACATTTTAGATAATATATTGCAGCCACTCTGAGTACTAGTCTTCCACTAAGGGGGAACTATTAACTAATTAACTATTATTAAATTTGGGAAAATTTCAACCATTTTAAAAAAAATTATATTTTTTTCAGTGTTCCAATATTCATTGTTTAGGCACTACTCCCAGTGCTCCATGCAATATGTGCCCTCCTTAATACTCACCAGGCTCACCCACTCTCCTCCCCTTCAAAACCCTCAGTTTTTTTCTCAGGGTCCACATTCTCTCATAGTGTGTCTTCCCCTCCGATTTTCCCCAACTCCCTTCTCCTCTCCTTCTCCCAGTGTCCTCCATGTTATTTCTTATGCTCCACAAGTAAGTGAAACCATATGGTAACTGATACTCTGCTTGACTTATTTCACTCAGCAGTTATTTTTTGAATATTTTGTCTGTTCTTATCTCTTTCTCCTATCCTTTTGGCATTCCAGTTATATGTATTTTTATGTTCTAAATTCAGTCTCATCTTTCTCTCAGGCTCATTTTTCTTAATTCTTATTTTAGAATTAACCAATTAACTATTAATTAGTAACTATTGCTATTGTTACTTGCTTGTTTATTCATTCAGTAACTGGCTGGATTGTTTTAGTGGAACCTATATCTCTCTGATATTACTCTTTCGGGGCTGCAGCCATAGATGTGACCACAATCACTCTGAAGTGAGAGAGGTTTTGGCAGGGCTTCTCATCACTGTCTCAATTCCTGAATATGTGCAGTTGTGAAGCTTCACCAACTGCTGGCTGTTTTTCCAAATGTTTTCATTAATGCCATATCGAATAAATTGTTTTACAAATGAAGCCAATCAAATGTGTGGTCCCTTGAGGGGTTAATTTCTGAGGTCAGTATATAAGATTGGTTCTGACCTCTGGAGGGCTCCTCTCAGCTATCTCTTTTCCCCATTCTCTCTGTCAAACCATCCAGCTTGTTTAGCTTATATTTCCAATGAATCTAATTTCCTTACAATTGCCTTTCACCATAACATTATTTTTTTTTCCAAGGCCCCTGAAAAATTAAACTTCATACTCTGTTGCAAATTAAGTCAGGTTTTTTGTTTGTTTGTTTTTAGGATGAGGTTAGGTTCTATCTGTTTCAAGGCTACTTGTCTCCTGGACAGAATCTCAATGATGTGCTTCTTTTAGGTGATGATCCTGCTTTTGATGCTGAGTGTGTGTTGGGATGGGCAGTAGTTTTAAGTCCTTTTAGCCTGGCACTCCCAGCAAGGAACTACTGCCTTACAAGGTGGGGTGAGGACAATTGGGGCCCCAACGTTCTCAACTGCACCATGTTCAAGACAGAGCCTATCCCACAAGCTGGGGCTAGACAGAAGAAGGAAACCCCAGATTCTCATCCACGTTCACCCAGAACTTGCCCTTAGGAACAGATAGCTGGTTCAGAGTGAGAAATTGTGATGTTTTCCCCAACACCCAGAAAGAGACCTCTCTAGTTGGGAGCTTGTGTTCTTGGCTTACCAAGTCTAGACTAGAGTTTTTGTCTTGTTGTCTGGAATAGAAAAGAGAGGGAACAGCTCATGGTTCAAATACCCAGAATCTTGCTGTCCTTATCAAGTTTTAATAGATTTTCTTGAATAAAAGTTTTCTCATTCTTTTGCCTGCACTTAAAACCGTTTCCAGAGGTTTAAACTGCTGTTTTAAAATAATTTTCTCCAATCTCACTGGGAAGCAGATCTACAAAGCTCTTCTCTGTCATGCCAGAAGTGAACCAGCTCCAGTAACTTTAACATGGCTTTCTCCATTTCTGACTTTCTCATTTTGCTTTATGCCTTAGTTGTCTCCATATCATCACTAAATCTTTTTTTTTTCACCCCCAGGAAGTGTTCATATGTATTCTCTGAATTTTTCCATGATCAAGTATATCTCCCTGTTGCATCTGTACTTTAGTAAGATTAGCCACTTAAAATATTCTTGGTGTGACCCTCTGTTTTCTTTAGGACTTCGTAGACTCTCTTCCATTGTCTTTTGACATGAAGGATATTATGGAACAGTCTGGGTTCTACTATTTCTCTTTGTACTTGCAAGTAACTTCATTTTTTTCTTGAAAACTTTTTTTCCCTTAATTCCTAAAATTAAGTAGCCTATTGAGGATATATTTTAACTTTAATTGTTTTACATTTAGATGTATGATATACCCTTTCAGGCTATAGATTCACTTATCCCCTTCCCCCCCAATATTAAAAAGAATGTTTCTCATATGTCTCTGAATATTTTTTTGATGCACTTATTTTATTATTTAATTAGAAAATATCAATTATCCATGTTGAATTATCTGTATTTTTTAGATCCATCATTTTTCTTGATATTTGTTTTAATGTTTTGACTGGTTTTTGGTGGTTCGCTCTGGTTATTTAACAACTGTAATCTGTTATTTTTTCTAAGCTTTCTAATAATCTGATAGCAATTTGGTTCTCCATCTTTTCTACTTACCTTGGTATTCTCCCTTTTTATTTTTTAAAAAATCTTTTGTCCTATATCTTAATTTTGAGCTGATTTTTTACTTCTTTCAAATTCTTATTAAGTCCTAGAGCACAAAACAACTTTTCAGATTTTGCTACTTTTTCTTTGGTTGTATTTTTTCCAACTGGATTTTTTTTTTTTTTTTTACCTGTCTTTGATTTTATGTTCCTTATCTTTCTTTGTTTGCTTATCTTCTTTTTGTTTTTTTAAAAAATCTCTTTGCATAATTTCCATGCTTTTCTCCTTTAATTTTTTCTTAACTTTACATCATCAGTTCTATTTAGATTCTTGTTACCTACAGTGTGGTCTTCACACCAGAGACATTGGTATCATCTAGAGGCTTATTAGAAATGCAGAATCAAAGACCCCACCCAGGATCTACTGAAACAGAAGCTGCATTTTAACAAGATCCCCAGGTGATCATTATGCACATTAATGTTTGAGAGGCACTGCTCAAACTTCATTGCACACTGAAGTAAACTAGAGGTTTAAAGAATACTAATGCTTGAAGTTCTGAATTAATTAGTAAGGGATATGGCCTAGGCATGAGAATTATTCTAAAATGCAGCAAAGTGTGAGAATCACTGACCTAAACCTTCCATTTATTTCTGATATTGTGTGTTTTATTTCATTTTGTCATTTTTCTCTATTTATTTAGTCCATTTTACCTTTTACCTTATTCCATTTTACCTTCCTCTGTACATATCCAGCAAACTAGGTGTTGCCTTCTATTTATTCTGTGATCTAAGAAGGAGTATTAAGAGGGTAGAGGTGGAAGAAGAGGAGGGGTAGTTCAGTTATGAAGGGTGGAGCTGGGTTCAGCTCCTTCTTCTGATATCTGTTAAATGTCTAACTTTATCCGCCAGGGTTGCATCTGAATTCTTGTGGATGTGATTTTTCAAAATGGCAAGAAGTTAAACCCATTCCATTGGAATGCTGGGAACTTTTGCTCTTAACAGTCATTCCTTTACTCATTTCAGGACCATGTATGTGCCTTCTGGCCAAAACTGCTTCTTCCCATGTTGCAGGAAATTAGTGAATAAGTCTTAGATTTTTTTTCTTTTTTTAATGTTTTCTTTTAACCTTCTTGTCTTAGTACTACTTTTGTGGTTTAATGGTGAGGTTAGGAATTATGTTAAGCCATTTCATAACAGAATTTCAGGTTTCATATAAAAATATTTATGTCTCAAGGTTGTCCACTCTATCCTTTTACTGGTGGTGAATATTTACTCTTTTTTCCCCTTCATTTCATTAGACACATTGATTAGAAAGTCACTGTTTAATTTTGCCATTAATCTAGATGTTATGTGGCTATTCATACAAACTAAATTTGTGTTTGTATTTTAAGCAAAATTATTGGCATTTTTGACATACATTAAGTTATAACCTACAGACTCAGTCAAATTTCCTTAAGTATCAGCCATTTTATATTTGTGTTTAAAAGCTTTCTGTAAAATGTTTTTATTATTTATGCCTTACTTAAAAAATTATTGTTAGTTGATTCAAGCAACATAGGCCTGTTTCTTAATCTTACAAATATTATGTGTTTGTGTATAGGCACTATAGCACATATGTAAAAATAATTTGTCTTTCAAATAGGGGTACCTGCATATTCAGGAGTATTCATATTAATGATATTGTCAGTGCACCAGATGAGATCTATCCAAGCATAAATAAATTTGATTTACAACATAAATTAAAATGTTGCTAATTATTGAAAAAAATTACAGTTAAAAACGGAGCTTGAGGGACACCTGGGTGGCTCAGTTGGTTGAGCAGCTGCCTTCAGCTCGGGTCATGATCCCAGCGTCCTGGGATCGAGTCCCACATCCGGCTCCTTGCTCCGCAGGGAGCCTGCTTCTCCCTCTGACTCTGCCTTCCACTCTGTCTGCCTGTGCTCGCTCTCGCTTGCTCTCTCTCTGACAAATAAATTAAAAACAACAACAACAACAACAACAACAAAAATGGAGCTTGAGGGGTGCCTGGGTGGCTCAGTGGGTTAGGCTTCTGCCTTGGCTCAGGTCATGATCTCAGTCCTGGAATGGAGCCCAACATTGGGCTCTCTGCTCCCTAGGGAGCCTGCTTCCCCTCTCTCTCTGCTTCTCTGCCTACTTGTGATCTCTCTGTCAAATAAATAAATAAAATCTTTAAAAAAAATAGAGCTCCATTTAAGGTAAAAGAGCTAAAACATCTTTATTGATTCTTAAAAACAAAGTGAATCTTATTACAGATTAAATTTATCAATATATATAATAAGTTAAATCATTTATACTTACTGTACAGTGATAAATATTTTATTTTCACATTATTTTTGATCCTACTTCCTCTATTTTTTGTAGTTATATATGTCTTTTAATTGACTTCTTTTCAGTTTTTAGTAAGGTTTTTCTGGGATTAACAAAGGCCTACCAACTGAATATCTAATAAGTAAAGGTTCAGTAATAAGTCTAAGGTCAGTGACTAGATAAATGGACACAGATGACACTGAAATCTGAGTTACTCTACTAATTTCATGCTCTTTCAAATAAAACGCCTTCTTTTAACGATATTTTGCAACATCAGCAAGTTAGATGAATTCTTATTAAGTAAAAACTAGCTCTGTTTTCTTAAAAGTCTCTAAAGATTTTTAGAATTTGAATATCTGACATGTATTTTGTTTATTTTATTTTTACTATCATAAGCCTAAGGCTATTTGAAATTTAGTTGAATTTATGAATCAGTTTGTGGAGACTTGACGTCATAAAAAGTTGAGCCTTCTAATTCAAGAACATGGTATAGATTAATTTATTTAGATCTTTATTTTTCTCAGAAATGTTTCATAGTTTAGAAAGTCGAGATCTTGAGTATCTTTCATTACATTTATTCCTAGGTATTTGATTTTGTTGTTACTGTTGTAAATGTTATTTTTAAAATTTTTCTTTTTGGTATTTGTGCTGGTATATAAAGTGTAATTAATATTAATATATTGACCTTCTATCCTAGTGCCTAAGTTCATTAACCAGTGCTATCAAGTACTTTGTAAATTCTTTAGGATTTTCTACATAAATGGGTCCAAACATCTGAAAATTGAAACTGTTTTATTTTCTTTATTCCAATCTTTATGGCTTTTATTTCTTTTCTTTCCTTATTGCACTAAAACCCGTAGTACAAATTTGAACAGAAGTAGTGAGAGAGGATATCCTTGCCTTCTTTCTAATCTTAGAGGAAAAGAATTCAATATTTCATTATAAAGTTTGATGTGTACGATAATAAACTCACCACTTACATTTAGTACTTAACCTTTTACTGTATTTGCTTAATCACAAACTATTTAGCAATCCATCTAACGATGCATCAATCATTTCCTTTTTTGAGTATATTTCTCAGTAAGTTACAGACATTCATTTGCCTCACCCCAAAACAACTAAGCATACATAATATTATCTATGGTTCATTGCTAATTTCCATTCCTCCTTTTATCTCTTGAGGTAACATTTATTTTTAATGAACTACACAAACTTGCATTGCATCATTTCATGATTTTTTGACAAATGCATGCACCTATGTAACCCAGCCCAAATTCATTAACCTGTGTAATCTAGCCCCTGTTCTGGAAGACAACATGCACTGGATGAAGTAGGAGAAGATTTATTCAGGCTATTGTAGTAGGATAAATATGCATTAATGAGGAGTATCTCAAAGAAAAGGATGTGGACCTAGGGTTTTATAGAAGTAGGTAAACGGGAATCATCCACAAGTCTTTGGGAATTTTGAGGAAGGATAGTCTTCTATGAGAATATTAGAAGGCAGGGTTGTCATTGGCAGTTAGCTATTTTTAGATAAACAGAGGGTGAAGGAATTGCTTAACCATCTTTGATTTGGGGGAACATAGGGATCAGGTAAAATTCAAAATTGTCAGTCTCCACTTTTTGTTTAAGAAGATTTTTTTGTGTGTTTGGCTGTATGAGATAATAAGTATCCTAAATGGAGCAAAGTAGGGTGTAAGAACTAGTTTCTCAAGGACTCTTGTTGACATCATTTCTGTATAATTAGTTCAACCATCTTTTGAGAGTTGGTGGCAAAAGGCAGTGATTTTAGAGTCCTAGAGATGATGTATTTAAAAAGAGGGATGCCTGAAATGAAAAAGGAGAAAATACTAATATAAAAAGTTGTGCTAGAGTAAAGAAACAGAAGTGTATCCTGGAATGTAAGAACCTTGAAGGAAAATGTTTTGGTTATATGGCCCCATTATTGATTTTCTTGAAATTCTCAAGCTGGGATATTGTTGGTCTCGATGATGTTAGCCACATTCTTATATGGGGGCATGTATGGCCCAAGTATTTTGCCAAACTCTCTTTCAAAGGAAAATTTTGGCTCATGCATTGTCTTCTGTGGTCTTTTAGGTCTTATACCAAATCGCCTGGCTTCCACTTGCAGGACTTCTTTAGATTTTGAGTAACAGGACCAACTTCAAGGCAGCCAAGGGATCTGGCAGTTAGAATATAGGTCTTGGTGATGCCAAGTTAGGAAGGAGGGAGAAAAACTAAAGTTGGGTTGGAGGATTGTAGGTAGATATTGAAGAAAACTGGAAGAATTAAAAATTTGGTAATTTTATTATTAATCTGTCAAAGGAACAAAATCTAGTCCAATTTATGTCTAAGTACCCAAAGTGATCTTTTTTGTACCATTGATGAAGTAAATGAGATCTCTACCAGACGAGACAAAGTTTGCATATCTATCAGTTACCTACAATTTACAGAGTTGCAAAATATCTCAAAAGTCATTGAACAGGGCTGGACTCTGATAACCCAGAAAAGTGTTCTAGTGATGATGGATAGTTTTCCATCAAACACATTTCTCTCTGTAGTCACCCTTCTTTTTTTTTTTTTAAAAAAAAAAAGATTTTATGTATCTATTAGAGAGAGAGAGAGAGAGAGTGAGCGAGCACAAGCAGGCAGAGTGGCAGGCAGAGGGAGGGAGAGAGGCAGGCTCCCCACTGAGCCAGGAGCCCGATGCGGGACTCGATCCCAGGATGCTGGGATCATGATCTGAGCCTAAAGCAGCCGCTTTACCGATTAAGCCACCTTGGCGTCCCAGTCTCCTTTCTTTTGATCAAAAGCAGTCCCAAGGAAAAATTATCCTTTATCTTATGAGATTTGGCCTGATCATTTTCATAAGTGCAGCAAGAATTGTAATTTACTATAAAGACTTTACATTTGCTTTGTGGGAAATTTTCATAAAAAATCTCAGATTGAGGGGCACCTGGGTGGCTCAGTGGGTTAAAGCATCTACCTCTCCCTCGGGACATGATCTCAGCGTCCTGGGATCGAGCTCCGCATCGGGCTCTCTGCTCAGCGGGGAGCCTGCTTCCCTTCCTTTCTCTGCCTGCCTCTCTGCCTACTTGTGATCTGTCTGTCAAATAAATAAATAAATCTTTAAAAAAAAAATCTCATATTGGATTCCTTTAAAAAATTTTATTTTAATTTCAGTATAGTTAATATATAGTGTTATATTAGTTTTAGGCAATACAATATAGGGATTAAACAATTCCATACATCACCCAATGCTCATCACAACATGTGCACTCCTTAATCCCCATCACCTGTTTTTACTCACCCACCCACCCCATCTCCCCTCTGGTAATATCAGTTTATTCTCAATAGTTAAGAGCCTGTTTCTTGGCTTGTCTCTCTTTTTTACTTTGCTGCTTTGTTTTATTTTTTAAATTCTACATATGAGTGAAATCATATGGTATTTGTTGTTCTCTGACTGAATTATTTCACTTAACATTATACTCTCTAGCTCCATCCATGTTACTGCAAATGACAAGATCTCATTTGGTTTTATGGCTGAAGAATATTCCATTGTATATATACACACCATATCTTCTTTATTCATTCATCTATCAATGGACACTTGGGCTGCTTTCATAATTTAGCTATTATAAATAATACTGCTATAAAATAGTGTGGTACTGGCATATAAGTAGACACATAGGTCAATGGAGCAGAATAGAAAACCCAGAAATAAACCCACATTTATATGGTCAATTAATCTTTGACAAAGCTGGAAAGAATATCCAATGGGAAAAAGACAGTCTCTTCAACAAATAGTGTTGGGAGAACTGGACAACCACATGCAAAAGAATGAAATTGGACCACTTTCTTACACCCTACACAAAAATAAATTCAAAATGGATTAAAGACCTAAATGTCAGATTGGAATTTTAAAAGCCTCTTAAAAATAGCAGGCCAAGCCAAGAACTTGCCACTTGACTTCCCCTATCATGCTATAAATTTGGGTGAATTCCTTTTTTTCTCAAGGTCTCAGCAATATCTGAGCCTGCCAGAACATGACCTTCCTTACTCACCCTGTGAGGCTGAGGATCTTTTAAGTTTGTATACCATTGTTTATTCACTAGTTTGTGGAAGTACCATTGCTGTGAGTCTTCTAGGGAATACTAAGGGAAAATGTGCCCTGAGTTTCACCCTTCATTTCCAATTTTAATGCCTTAAGAGTGAACTAACCCTTCTGAAGGGGGACCTCTTTTGTCCTGCCTTAAGAAAATAGTCCCACAGAAGTCTCTAGTACTTACAGTGCTCAAGTCTGTTACCCAGACAACATCTGCACTCTTCTCCCATAGCATTAATTTTCATAGAGATTTCCTGGGTTTGACACTTACAATTTATGTGAAGAAGACCTCAGAAAGGATAGATATCAACAGTCTGTGCTGCCTATGTTGAATAAAAGCTCTATAATCATATAGAGAGCAAAAATCTTTACCTAAATACCTAAATGAATAGTTGGACTTTAGAATAACACTAAATCAAGATTGGTAATTTCTATTTGTTCATTCTCTGTAGACTTTGGCCAGAATCCTGTCCTTAGACAGAAAATATACTACTTCCCACATCAAAAATGATCCTGTTATACTTCCAAAGCACTTAGCAACCTTTTATATGTCATTCAGGTGTAAATTAGTGAATGTTATTTTTTCTAATCACAGTAGCTATCATGATGTATTAACAGAAAAGCTAATTGAAATATTTGAGTGAAATAGCTCTTTTAGTCAGCTCTGGTTTACCATATCATGGCAGCATTGCATTAAATCCTCATAAAGTACAACGGATTAAAATGTAATAATTGACTGTCCGTGGAAAAGAAGTGATATACATAGTGGGGGAAGGGTTATTGGCTATTCTACCTGCTGTTTTTCTCACAGTCAGAGCATCTCTTTGGTATGGGAGGAAGGGAAGCTGAAATGTACTGACCCCTTTGTAGAGCTGGGGATAAGGACCTAAAGGCTTCAGAGAAACATAGCACATGCTGAGCAGCCCACAAAGCCCCCATTATTACTGTGTGGGCAACTCCTTTTGCATCTCATTGAAAATGTTGTCTTGCACATCAACATAAGCAATTAAAAAATAAAAGAGTAAAAACATCCGCCTGCTTGTTTAAGATGCTCAGCAAAAGAAGGGAAGCTTGAGATTTGAGAGAAAAGGCAAGGTTTGTAGTATCAAAATTCCATGCTCACCCCCCTACTGAAACTTGCCCATAAAGCTACTTTTTAAAAAGCCTTTAAAAGAAGGAGGGGAAATTGTTGAAAGAAGCTTTCATGTCTGCCAAAATGTAGGTTCATTACCCAGTATATAAAGAAATGAAATTCTGGTTCGCTTGCTGTCATATTAATTTCAAAATAAGTTGAATACAATGTATTTAATTTTTCAGGATGTTCCTCTGGGGCATGAGTGCTGTTTATAGGCTCAGTAAATATATAATACAAAATCTGGATTGATAGAGAAATAGAAACATAAAACTAAGCAAATTTGAAAAGGAATCAGAGAATCGGGGAGAGAGGGTAAGATGTGTGAAAAGAAAATGGGATGAGAAATTAGGTAATGGGACTGTTGTGAAGATACAGAAGTTGTAGGGAAAGCAGGGGTGGAAGAGTAAGTAGAGAAGTGACCTTCATTTCCTGTCTCCTCTCTTCCATCTCTGCCTCCCCAGCTCTGCGTAACTGAGTTCCCATAATGTTCCACCATCTCACTCCGGATCATCTACGTCAGTCAGGAGGTTTGAAGATGTCCCAGTGTCCCTGCAAGTGGATTTGCCTATGAAGAAGGAAAAATCGTTCATTATACCTAATTTCTAGTAGAGGGCAGGTTCTCCTGTAGATGCACTTTTTACACCAGCACTGAAGTTGTAGTTTAGATCTATTGGGGAGGGCAGTGACGTTTGCATACGTGAGTGAGAATGAGTCAGGTTACATATGCTAAATGCAATTGACTAACTATAAGCAAAATAGGCAAAGGAAACATTAACAGAATCCATTGACATCCAACCTCAAAGACCATGGTAGTGGTTGTCTAATGAGAAGAAATGATACTAACAATTTGTGTGTTGCAGAGACGGGATTTATTTAAAGGTTGCCTGGCATTTTCTGTGAACAGGAGATGCAAAAACCTTGTAAAGTGCACTTGTGATTATGTTACTATATATATGTGTATATATATATATATATATATATATATATATATAAAATATGTATAAGCAGATTGAAAAAGTGAAAATGAAATTAATGTTTTTATTAACAGTCACTGTTAGTACATAGCATTTATGATTTCCTTAAATTTGACAATACTATGATAAAGGTAATTTTTATCCCCATTTTACAAACAAGGGAATTAAAACACATAGAAGTCTACGCCAGTTGCAGAACAAATGAGGAGGTGATTCATGGTTTAATTCAGCTCTAACACTAGACCCTATCCCTTTCTCCACTGTAATACCATACTGCCCGCCATGAAAGAGTTATTCTGTCCTTGTTACTATAAATTACATTATAATAATATGCTTAGTGCCCTGCTCTTTAAACACAAAGAATACATGTGTGCATATGCATGTCTATGTTCTTCCTAAAAGCAGGGCATTGGCTAATTTTGAAATAACAATCACTGTTAATATTATCAACTCCCCAGAAACCTTTCTTGTCATGACCCACCCATCACCAAGAATACTCAAGGAAATTTTATGGAAAGGAGGGGTGCTAACATGGTTTGATAATCTGTTATGTGACAGACACTCTGTTAGAGGCTTTCCTGGCAACTTTCAAGGTAGAGGATGTTACGGATTCTTGCCCATATCTTTCCTACCCCATTATTTCCCAAATCAGCTCCAAATTTCCAGCCACGTCTTTTTTGTTTCTGGGTGGACTCATATTAGTGCTTTTGGGCACTACACCCAAAACTACACCTTTCATGGGATTTAAGTCCTCTGTTTAAGCTATTTCTCTGTCCATTCTCCTCCCTCTACCTTGCTTTCCTCAGCCCTTTTCAAATCCTTGCTGTCCTACCCTCTCTGTTTATTCACCATGGTTCCCTGCTGTTGAACATAACAGGATCTGAAATTGCTAGAGCCCAGAGTGAATTTTAGTCCTGGTTTCTCAGAGGCCAAACTGAAAGAAAATCCTCCATAAGAGTTTCCTTTCTCTCCTTTGAGCAATGGCAGTGCTCCATATTCTACCCTACTCCACCTTTTTTTTTTTTTCATCCTACACTCCAAAGCCCTCTACACCCCAAAGTGGCAGTACCCAGAGTGTAGTTGTTTCACAGATACACTGAGCAAAATTGGTGGGAGGAAATGTGTGTGTATGTGTGTGTGTGTTTTCATTCAAGCACATGCCCTGTCCTGAATCACTAAATTTAAATACCCATGAGGGCTATGACATCACAAGAGTCAGCTCTTCAGCATTGTGGACTGTAGAAAAAGGCTGGTTAATAGGTTGAATTGTTCTTTGATTTCATTTGGAGTCTTTGGTGTTTAGATATAGCTAACATCTGTCTTATCTCACTCAGTCTCTGCTACTTTTCTTCCCATACTCTCATTTTCTTCACCTACAAGTCCCTAACTTCATTGACTTCCACATCCTATTGGAAGTGGTCAGAGGTACTCTTGGGGTCTAGTTGACTCTAAGAAGAAAGCCAAGCCTCATTAGTAGTGGGTGGGCTGAGGTTCTGGTGGTTGCTTATGCTTTCTCACTATTCTAGAAGTGTCCAGCTGGAGAAAATTTGGGGCTAGACCAGAAATATAGCAAGCAAACCAGCTTAACCTTTCCCATATGTGTGAGCCTGTCTCAATTCTGTATTTAATCATAATCAGCCCACCCACTCACCCTGCCACAGCTGGCACATACAGACAATTCATAGACAGCATCTGCTTCAGGCCATTCCCCAGACGGGATCCTGATTATATCTGCTGCTGCTCTTGCACTTGTCTCCCTGGGAGAGGAAGTCCTGGGTCCTGGTTTCTGTTTGACCACCTATTTTTAACTCCCTTGGCTGAGTGGGCTTTGGCTTCCTTTTCTATTATCATCTCTACCCATTGTTCTAATTTTGTTTTTCCTATAGAACCTTGACCCTAGGAACCCCACAAACTACCTATTGTCCCCCAAACCACCACAACAATCTAATTCAGGGCTGTTAGACAGTTATCCTCCTTCTTTAATGCAAAAATAAGAAGCATCCATTAAGGGACGCCTGGGTGGCTTAGTTGGTTAAGCGGCTGCCTTCGGCTCAGGTCATGATCCCAGCGTCCTGGGATCGAGTCCCACATCGGGCTCCTTGCTTGGCGGGGATCCTGCTTCTCCCTCTGCCTCTGCCTGCCACTCTGTCTGCCTATGCTTGCTCTTGCTTCTCTCTCTATGACAAATAAATAAAATAAAATCTTCAAAAAAAAAAAAAAAGAAGCATCCATTAAGCAGGGCATACAGCATTATAGACATAAAGGGGTTTGAGAACGTTTATAAAGTGGACATTTAAATACTATTCACATCACGTTATTTTTAGTATAATTTTAAAAATTAATGGAGTTTGGTAGAAAGAATACCTGGTTATTTTGAGTCTACAGTTCTGGCTTTATGTCTGCCACTGGGTCTCAGTTCCTTAACCACTAGTAAAGGTTTATTATAGGGGGTGTTTCCTATGGTCCTTGCTAGATGTATGAGTCAGTAATGCTGTTAGTCTATCAGCAGGTAAAAATGATTATGCTTCAAGATCTAGGTTCTCCTGTAAATTCTAGATTCTGCTGTAAATTTTTTGACTTCTTTTCCAGTTGCTCTGTATTTAGAGAAGAATAAGACCAGTTTTCCAAGATAATTCAAAGACTAGATAGTGAATGTGTTCCAGAGTTATGAAAAGTTATTACTCTGAGGCGCTGGCTGCCATGACATTCCATTGTCGGTTTTTGCATTATTTTTCATATCTTCCTTTTAACCCAGTTTCTGGTATTTTCTGGCAGACATAAGACATGGTTTCTTAAAATATAACAACAATGATTTCCTTTATCATTCTGTGCTTTAGAACTTTGCTTCAGGTACTTTTAAATGAGCAGGCTCGAAATCTTGGAATTAAACTGCCAGTTATTAGAGATGATATTTCATGCCTCACATGGGGCGCACCTCCTTTTCATATTGCATTTGTGATAGACAGTTCTTTGCATGAATAATAGAATGGCCCTGAATGAATTCACATCAGCTCTGCCTCAGGGAGAAATGCAAGGTGAGTTCGATGACTCCTAGTGTGATCCTTTGCCTGTTGACATTACTTTTAAACTTTTCTTCCTTAGGCTGCAGCCATGTGTATTAAATAAATGATAAACACCATTTCTCTCACAAGGCCAGCTCACCATTTGAGCTACAAAGAAAGGTTTGCAGGTAGTTGAGAGGTTAATATCACTGAATAATTTATTTATTCTGTATAGTTTAAACATCCCTATTTTCTGCCTCCTTTTTTTTTTTTTTTCTTTTAAACTGTTCTACTTTTCTAGTGACTGATTCAGAGTGGAAGAAATATATAATCTCCAGCAGGGCCAGATTACAAAGATGGCCTTTGTCTCTGGTGAAAGAAAAAGAATATGGGTAACAAATCTTGCTTCTTACTGTATTGGAGAGGAGTTCACACTTTTTTTTTTTTTTTTTTTTTACTTATACAAGAAAACATTTGGAAGGATGCAGTTGTTCAGAAAAGAGAAAAAGGGAAGGAGACGGTAACAGGACATCCTACTACAAGGGCAGATCTTGAAATCGGGCAGATTTCTTGAAATCTATGTTGCATATTATCGTTACCCCCTCCCTCATGGAACTTTTTATATTATTATTCAGATCAAAAGTGGATAGACTTAACAAGGGCATTTTTGAAGGGTAAATAAGAAGAATTGCAAAAAGCATCACTCATCCCAAAGAATGAAATTTCCAGGCAGCCACTCCTGCACACCTTATCACTCTTTCAGAAGTCCTTCAAGCATCTCCAAATTAGCAAATGGCAAAATCATTGCACAGGTTTTTGCCTTTCTTTCCAGTCTCATTTGTATCCTATCTTCACACTTCAAGTTATCCTTTTCCTATTAACTAACTCTTTAATTTTTATTAACACTTTGTAGCACACTGGATGACCATTTTCAAAAAGAAGCAGTTTTTATGATCACTTTTATAAGTGATAATAAACAATAACCATGCTGGGCTTATTCAGAGCTATACCATTCCATCCCACATGTCAGCGTTTGTGCCTCACTCAGAACACACGAGTCCCTAAAAGGACTCGTCTAAACTTTAGAGCTCTGGACTGGACTAGTCTGGCCTTCATGGTTCCTTATCCAGTCCCTGAATCCACTTGTCTGACCAGCAGAGAATATGAGAACGTAGGTTCTCGGTGAGTGCTTCCTGTCTACAGACATTCTGGAGCCCCATCCCCTGAGGGAAATTTCCCAGCACACGGAAGTTCTAGGGGCTATATATGGCCAATATGAATTGATCTAGAAAGCAGTTGTAATTTTTTTTTTTCCTCTGAGGAAAAGAAATCTTGAAAGTGGTTTAAAAGACTGATGCTAGATCTTTGGATGTCAGAATTCTAGCTCATGTAAGCAGCCAAGGGTTTTTTGTTTGTTTGTTTGTTTTGTTTTAAATTTTTTATTTTTTTATAAACATGTAATATATTTTTATCCCCAGGGGTACAGGTCTGTGAATTGCCAGGTTTACACACTTCACAGCACTCACTATAGCACATACCCTCCCCAATGTCCATAACCCCACCCCCCTTCTCCCAACCCCACTTCCCCCAGCAACCCTCAACTCCAGCTGAATGAACCTGTTTCTTCACCTGTCCCTTCCTTCTCCATTCTAGCTGTGTCTGAGAGCAGAGTGGAAATGAGGAAAATAGAAGTTAAGGCGATGCCCTCCATTGTTCTACCCCAGGGGCAGCTCTGCCTCTAGTATGTAAACCTAAATTGTTTGACAGACTAACCTCCCTTCCTTGGTTGCTAGTTCCTTAATGACACAACCATCTTCTGAGATTATCCAGTCTCAAAACATTGGAGGTTCCTTTGACAATTTCTACTGATGTGTATCGTTCACCTTATTCTATTCATTAAAAAAAGTCTCATATCTATCCAGTCCTCTTAATCACTACTGTTAAAATTCCATTCTTGTCTTAGCTTTATTCTTGAAATATAGCCACAAACTAGCTAATACACTTCCCATTTTTCTTCCACATTCCAATGTCATGTAGTAGAAGGGAAAGTGAATTAATGGAAGGTCTAACCTGGCCAAATCACTATGGTGCTTGTTTTGCATGTTCTATCTTACTTAATCCTCACAATATCTCTTTGAGGTAGGTTTTGATAACTTGATTTTACCAATGTTGAAATGAAGACCTAGAGAGTTTAAGAAAATTAGTTGTTAGCTAGCAAGTGGCTAGAGCTAGGATTGAAACCAGTCTCAGGTTCACCCAAGAGTCCATAGAATTTCTGTAATAGCCCGCTGTCTCTCAATAAATACTTAAATGGATTGGATAAGGGAGTGAGTGAATGAATATATGAATTCATGCATGAATACAGAAATGAGAGGAAGAGTGGGCAAAAGACTTGTAATATAATTTTACGCCTTTTTTCAGGTAGAGGACTATGGTCTGTTAAGTGTTATTATATAGTAAGTAGCTGCTGTCACCATGCTCTGTGTCTTCAAGTCTGTGACAGTTCTTCCACCTATACACTCCACAGTCCACATTCTTACTGAAGACAGCAAAGCGCAACTTAATCAGCTAGTATTGAAAGAATTCTGATTGGGAGCATACTAATGCTTCCTTCAATTAGTTTCCTCCAGAGTTAATCCCATTTACTTTTCCGGTTTGGACAACCAGCTGTTTGCGGTTGCTGGGCAACGAAGACTTGAAGGGAGGGAGGTTGGAGGACGATGGAGACCCAGAAGCTTCAACCAAGGTGAATATTAAATGAGAATCAAATGTCAGAGAGGATTTATTTTAGGGCACAAACAGATCATTCCAAAGTGAACATTAAAAAAGTGAGTTAAATTCGGCTTAGAACATTTGTTTTTCAGTATTTATATTCTTAGCATAATCAGATTTTTCTTCTGAAGCAGTGTGGCAACAAAGAGCCAAGGGGATTAAATGTTGAGTAAAAGGGAAAAAAAAGTGTGGCTTCGGGGAAAGCAAGAGTGGTTGTGAAATGGCAGCTCTCCCTTGGGATGACTATGTTGTTTCTATAGAAGTAGATGAAACAGCTGAGTGTGTTCAACCTTGCAGAAACTTCAGAAGCACAAAGCAGGAGGCTGGATCTCACAGGAAATACTAATAGTATAGAGGTGCAAGTAAATAAATAGATAAACAAACACCTAAATAAATAAATAAAACCTTGGTAGGGGGTAACCTGGGCATTGTGCACAGGTACCAAAGATAAGAGAGGAAATGGAATGCCAGCATTCAGGACCAGGTCCCATACATTCTAGGTACCTGTATCTCTTTTCATAATCAATCCTGGGAATGTGGATGAGGTCAGGCTGATCCTCAGAAGGTGGGTCACTATAGCTCTGTCCTGGGAGGAGTGAAATAATTGCCTGGGAAAGACAGACTTGTCTCAGATACATTAGCTGAGTGTAAAAGGAAAGGGCAGCACAATAATCCAAGAGTAAAGAAAAATCTCCTTGTGATCTTCGTTAAGAAATGACTTTCTCTTTAGAGCCTCTGTGATATGTCTACAACATGCTGCCTGCTCGACACAGGTATTTTTCATCTAAAAAATACAAGGGTACGTTCACATCTCAGGTAATTGCAGACATGGTAACAGAAAAGCTCAGTGGGGGTCATTATGTCATCATTAGCCTGTCAAGCACTAATCCAGATTTGAAAACAATGCTATATTCTTTATTGCTGTAAGTAAAATGAGAATGTTTCATTTAACTTCTAGTCCATCAGAATTTAAGTGAAATGAAAGAGAGATGCAGAAACTGAGAGGTTGAGAATTGTCCAATTCTATGTAAATAGAAGAATAACGTGCTTGAAATGTAAACAACTATATGTCTTTTTATAAATAATAATAAAAACACTTATAATCTAAAATTAAATAGATGCTAATTATATATGTGTCACTGGACATGATTTATATTTAGTAAATATAAATTTATTATATAACAAATGTATTTGAATATATAAGGTTATATTTACATATAAATACATATTATATTTATATAGTATGTTCAAATTTAAATTGAATACCCTTCCTACCTTGCTAGTGACACTTCATTTAATTGAACAAGTGACTGAGACATCAATATAAGGTAATAAAAGTGACCACACCTTCATGAATTAATACTTCCATTGATCTTCTTCTTTCCAATACACGTAGCCAATATGTGGGACCAGAAAAACAAAAACATACAGACTCACACATGTACACAGAGGAAGTGAAACATTTGTTCCATTTGTTTTACATTTTTACTCAGAGCCTTTGGAGAAAGGACCGCAGTGTAATATTCTTCATACTAAAAACTAGGTCTAATGACACAGTAATTCAGCATCAAGATAGATCTTGGATGCCGCATTAAAGAGGTAAATCCTAAAAATGTAGATCAAAACACTTCACAAGTCATTGAATCATTGAATACTGGAGCATTGATTCATTATCTCCATGTCTTTGAAAACATGCAGTGCTTTGATGTCATGATATTACGAGTGATTTGTAAGAAATAGTTTAGGACATCCAAGCACAAAATTGATCAATTGCCTTTGGTTAGTTACAAGCTTCAGCAGTTGTCCCATGTAGGTAATATATACTCACAAGGTTGGAGGAATAAACTGAGAAGGAACTGACTCCTGGAACCGAGACACTTACTGTGACCAGTGCTTTCCCCATTTTCACAGTACAGAATAAAACCACCAGAGGAACTGATCATTGAGAAAATATGTACTCTGAGTGGTGACCTGTGGCATTTTCTGAAGCCAGAAATCCTTGAATTTACTTAATGATGATTCTGTCTTGACTCAAAAGAAACAGAAGGGCATTGTGGTTCCCAGTAAGTATGACTGATCTTCCACTGGCCTTTCTGGTACTCAGATGTAAACTTTATGGACCTAGATGGCTATTGTAGTAAAATACAGCATTCTTTGGCCTGGTCCCATTTAGGATCCAGGAAACCAGGGGAACTTCATGGTCTTTTTTATATCTTATGGAAGTATCTTGTAGTAGATATATTACTGTTTGCAATTACTCTCCAGTTTCCTGTAAGAGGACTATGCATTCCTACCTTTATTGACTTTGAGGTTTGGCAAATTATTTGCTTTAGCCAATGGACTGTGAGTGGTTGTGACCTACGCCACTTCTGTGCAGAAGCTTTTAGAAGCATTGTGTTTCTGCCACCATATTTGCTCTTTCCCTCTGCATGTTTCAGATTTCAGTGGCTTCTTCAGTTCTCAAATGAGGCAGGTAAAGTAGAACCATAGTCAAGCTATAGGCAGCTTATAATACGAATGAGCAAAAAACCCTGTATTTTGTATGGGGATTGTTAGCAAGGCAAAGTTGACCAAGACAGTTGCATACTTTAGATTATTCTCCCTTTAACTCTTTCCTAAAATATCAGAGAGCACTTGGACCTCTGATATTATCCACATTAAGGTATTTCTTTTTTTATAAACTATCACCTCCATCCCCAAACTTGTGTCTGCCATTTTCAAATATTTCTTGTAATCCCAGAGCCTTCTGATCACAATAATGTAAATAAATTAGTGAATTGAAATAAATGATTTAAATGATTAAATATTGTATTTAAGTCAAGTATTGTGGGTATGAAGTAGGCAATATAGGGTGCCTGTCCCCATGGAGAGAAGGGCTAGTGAAAATAGTATTGTGCTATGAAAATTCTTACAGTAGAGACACATCCAGGGTATTCTGACAGTCCATCCATCCTCTCAACAATGTGTCCCTACACCTTACAAATCCTTCCTTATTCTCTATCTACAGTTCCTAAGTACCACAAATAAAAATACAGAATTACACCAAAGGTGACCCAGAGACCGCTCCAGCCTTTGCTGACCCTCTTCCTCAACCCCTCTTTGTCTCACATACGTATCATGTATTACAGCCAGGAAGGAAAGCTGGGCTGATGCCCAGGGTCTTACGTTTGTTATCTGAAGCCTCAGTATCTTCTCCAGCCCCCTCACACATATGATTCCCAAACCCATTCCTGTGAAATGAAGACTGAGTGTGGAGGTCAACAACACTAGCACAGGACTCTCACTCACGGATGGTACCTAAGATAGGAGGGAAAACCTGATAGGAGATGATATTAAGCCTGTATCATTGTCTATTTTTCCCTCTTCTGCTCTCCTAACCAACGGCCTTTATTTGAAGCATTTGTCCTGATTGTCTTCCAATGAGAGTTTTAAGGAATAGGGATCCCTTCCTTTTAAACTAATATCCTATTTATTTATTTATTTATTTTAAGATAAGTGTATTCTTTTTTTTTCTTTTTTTTTCCAATTTATTTATTTTCAGAAAAACAGTATTCATTATTTTTTCACCACACCCAGTGCTCCATGCAAGCTGTGCCCTCTATAATACCCACCACCTGGTACCCCAACCTCCCACCCTCCCGCCACTTCAAACCCCTCAGATTGTTTTTCAGAGTCCATAGTCTCTCATGGTTCATCTCCCCTTCCAATTTACCCAAAAGCACATACCCTCCCCAATGTCCATAACCCTACCCCCCTTCTCCCAACCCCCTCCCGCCAGCAACCCACAGTTTGTTTCATGAGATTAAGAGTCACTTATGGTTTGTCTCCCTCCCTATCCCATCTTGTTTCATGGATTCTTCTCCTACCCACTTAAGCCCCCATGTTGCATCACCACTTCCTCATATCAGGGAGATCATATGATAGTTGTCTTTCTCCGCTTGACTTATTTCGCTAAGCATGATACGCTCTAGTTCCATCCATGTTGTCGCAAATGGCAAGATTTCGTTTCTTTTGATGGCTGCATAGTATTCCATTGTGTATATATACCACATCTTCTTGATCCATTCATCTGTTGATGGACATCTAGGTTCTTTCCATAGTTTGGCTATTGTGGACATTGCTGCTATAAACATTCGGGTGCACGTGCCCCTTTGGATCACTATGTTTGTATCTTTAGGGTAAATTCCTAGTAGTGCAATAAACTAATATCCTTTACTCTTAAATACTTAACTCTGCCTCATAGGCCTCTCTATTGTCCCCCCAATATGAATAGCACTTTAAATAGGTTTCTTCTTATATCTTCTACCACTCACACATTTGACATTATTTTAGAAAGTAGTTTTTACTATTATCATTTTTCGATAATATCCTAACATCATGATAGGCTTCTTGCTGTGTTTGATTATGTCTATCGAAGCTAGATCAGTCTTTATTTATATCTTCTCTGTCTTTCATTCTACCCCAAGTCAAAACAAAATATGCAATAGTAAGCAAAATTTTGGCCTCTGTTTTCCTGTAAAATCAAGTTGTTATACTCCATCTGTTTATACCCTTGTAAAAGAAATCTTGTATGTGTGCACATACAGAATTTCTACTTTTTATTTGTGACAAAATCTCTTCTATGGTGTAGGAAGGACACATTAAAATGGATTAAATAATTCATACTATTTTTAGTAAAACAAATAAATGTGTGATTGGAAGGTGCAGTGTTTCACTCCTGGAAACACTGATTAAACATTGAATATCAATTGAAAGGCTCCTGTGTTCAGGGAACTGTGAAAGAAAATAAAGGAGTATATAAAAGATATGGTATCTTCCTTTTGAAAAAGATGTGGTATCTTCCCCTACAGTGGGATGGAGGGGAAAAAAAAAAACACCTGTAAAAGTGAATAGCAGTGTATTTGGTTGATACCTACTGGCTATATAAAATTGCTTTTGGACATGTTTCATGATTTCTCATAAAACAAAAACTTAATAAGTTTACTTGGCAGCTGATGGGCAAAGTTAGAAAAAAAATCAAATGAGCTTTCTGTTTTTCTTTAAGCTGTTCCTGGCAATGTTTTCCTTTTTTATTTTAAGCAGATGAGTTTTTAAAACAATGATTGCATTTAGGACCTTTATGAAAGCTTGTAAACCAGGGATTTATTTGATGGGCTGGGCCCTGAGATCTGACCTGGGAGCTAGCTTGCTGCAAACACTGCAGGGGCTTAAAGGTAGTATATCCATGCACACAGATAGACAAACATAATGAGGGCAAACATCAGCCTTGCACTATTTGAGTAGTGAACCAGAGCTCCATGAAGACTGGCAGCTTAAGCCAGGGTCTACAGGGCGAGCAATGAAGGGTGACTGGACTTAGATGGAGAAAATATTTATCATTAGTTTTGATAGCTTTTTCATTAAAACCCCATTTCCTGAGTGGATGGATATTGCAATTTAAATATTTGCTATTCATTTCATGTTGCTCGGCAATCTTTGTTTCCTTTGTATCAGGACCCATTCACTTGGCCATGCAGTCTGTCTCCCAAGAGTGCTCTTGATGAGATATTTTTTCTTTATCAGGAAATTGATTTTCTTGCATCTCTGTCTGAGAATACTGAATCCAATCTTAGAGTAGAATAACTCAATTCTTGGAAAAATGTCTAATTTGGGAGTCTGGTGGTTGCCTTTTCTTTTCTTTTTTTTTTTTTTTTTCCTGGTCACAACATCAAGCTGAGTATCAGCATGCCAGTAATAGAGGCAGAGTAGATGCCTCCTTGCCTGCCCAGTCCTTCCCCCTCATGAACTCACCAGCCTCCTCCAGCATTGCTCCCCATCACACGGCCTCTGAGCATCCTCTTTTTACCCTTGAAGTCTGCTGCTCTGATGTAGTTTGTCACTCTCTTTCTGTTCTAAATCTTAACTGAGCTTTCTCAGCCTTATTCTGGGTTATCTACCCTTTCAATAGTGTGTTTTGTCTTTTTGATCAGAATGGGCCTAAATGCACCATCTTTTCTTGGTGTTCAGGGTTGGCTTAGTGGTCTAAGCTTTGGATTATTAAAAGCTGGACTCTCTACGTCCCAGACAGGCATAGTGGTTGCACTCTGTCTTTCCAAAAGAGATGCTATGAACAGTTCTATTATATGTACAGAACTTTGCCATGATACCTTTGAGAGTGGGGATATGTATATTTATATCTTATCTTGATGTTTTATTAATGACCAATTGTTGTTTAGTCTACAGTGGCAATGGGGAGTTGGAAATCAGTCTGTGTGTCTGGGTCTAGTTTGCTTAAGTCCTAAAATCAGAACTGGTTTAATCCAGCACAATGGATATGGTTATTATAAACAATTATGGTAAGAATGCCCAGTTTTCTGTGATTAAAATGCCCAATATATTCAATCCATTGGATTTGGTCCTGGGACCATTGTGCTCTTTCTCTCTGTGTAAAGAAGTGTATGTAATTAAGTCTTGCATAACATGCACTTTGTCAGTCCAAAAAGAATTTTTTTTTTTCCAAGTTGCTCATGGTGTTGCTGTATTTATTCTGCAACATCAGCAGAGCTTGTGGGCCAAATGCAGAGGGAAGACTGCAGTTGAAGCAACATTTTTTTTGTTGTTGTTGTTCACATTCCAACATTCTTAAGAACTGCCTGAAAAGAAATGTTGGAACTGTGTTCTGAAAGTGCTTTTGAGAGCCCTATACTACTGGAGAAGTTAAGAACCTTATAGTTCCAAGAGGAAAAAAAGACTGTAGGAATCTCTCTCCCTCCCCCTGCTTTGTGACAATGCTAGTTCTTTTTAAATCTCCATCTCAAAACTAAAAAAATAAAATTAAAAATGTTATAGAAAGAGTTTGTGTTGTTTCTCATTCTCTGGCTTTTTCTTGTGGTAGGAGGAGGGACATCCTTTGTTGTAAATCATGAGAGATGATTTTGTCTCACACACACACACACAAAAAATGAAATAAAGCTCAATGCACTCTTTTGGCAAAATGCCTCTGGGTTTCTTCCTGTAGGACTTTACCTCTATACTTAGCAGAGACCTTAATTTCCTTCCTGCTTCCAGCTGAAAGTCCAGGGATAAGATGGAATGTGTATATTGCTTAAATTTTTCTTCTTTTCTTCTTAGCTATTGCCAACAATTGACAAAGACAGAGGTGGGAAACAGCCATTTCAAATTTGACAAAGTTGGTGTCTCTTATCCTGTGCCCAGAGTGGAACACAATCTGAAACGTTTCATTCTCTTGTGCAATATTTCCTTTGTCTTTGCTGCCTCCAGTTTGAAAGGAATCATTAAGATAGTTTTTAGCCTTAGCCTCACCATAGGCTGTTAATAGAGAAGGAGGAGCCAAGAGTAGCAAAAACACAACAGGGCTGGGAAGAGGGCACATAGGGCTGAGTCACAGTCACTCACACACTGGCCCAAAGTCCTGTATTCTCTGTAGCAGCTTTGCCAACTGTACAACAAAGGAAAATAAATGTAATTATATATCTTTTAAGGAGGTTTTTAAAAAATGCTTTGTTATATTTTTACATGTGTGAGAGTATCATGTGAGATCGTGAATGACAAATTATTTTTGAAAATTATAGGTTAGATAAATATAAATTATTGACCTTATTTTTTCATCTTCAATGGGAACTAGGATCCCACAGTTTGAAGAATGAAGATATTCTTTTTCCTCTGCTTTGCTCCGACCCCCCCATCCCAATAGGCACATGGCTTGGCATAGTTTTGTCCTTCTCAAAGCCTAATTATCACTATTAATTTATAGGCTTAAACTCTTAGAAGAATTGTTGGTAGATCCTTGGGAGAGTGAACAATACCTATCCATTGAAATAAATACTTTACAAGAATGAGGAGAACGCCAATGACAGAAAGGTGGAGATCTTTAAACAGTGATCTAGGAATGGTATTAAAAAACAGGTATAGGATGCTTGTAAGGCCCATATGATCTTTATGTGAAAAGTAAAATGTTAGATTAAGCGGAGAGTTAAGAATGGGGTACAGACAATCTGAGGGGTTTGAAGTGGCGGGGGGGGTGGGAGGTTGGGGTACCAGGTCGTGGGTATTATAGAGGGCACGGCTTGCATGGAGCACTGGGTGTGGTGAAAAAATAATGAATAATGTTTTTCTGAAAATAAATAAATTGAAAAAAAAAAAAAAAAGAATGGGGTACAGATCTAATCAGGGTTACTGTTTCTCCTGAACTTGGTTAAGGGTTTTTTTCTTAGCCTTTCAGATACCTATCACAAATCTGTTCTGTTTCTAGCTCCATCCTGGGAAGATTCTCCCATTACATTGATAGGGGCCCAGTATTGTCTCCATGACCAGTGTCTTGCCCTTCTGCTGGCCCTTAGGGTTGGAATTTGGTACTGTTTTTTCACAGGCAGGTCCACTCAACTACTCTTGACCCCTCAGGGCCCAAGTGTCAGTTTTCTAATTTAATTACATACTTATGCTAATGTTCAAGGTGAAAGTCCATGTATTAAGTTTCTAGTTCAATTAAGGATTTGCATCTCAAATCCGATCCCGTTTTGGTACCTTCCCAGCCCACTCTGATTTTTTTAGTTAGTTGTTTTTCTGTAGGAAGACTTATTACCTAGTGTAGGAGGTCATAACAACACAGACCTGAAAAATTTAGGTTTTGAAGAGATGGGTAGATAATCGTGTGTGTGTAAGTATATGTGTGTATATAGCAATTAGGCTGAGTTCACCAAGGTATGGCTACCTTTAGAAATAGCAGTTGCTACCATATTGCCTCCTTTTCTTTTTCTTTCCTTCTTCTTCTTCTTCTTCTTTTTTTTTTTTTTTGTTCCTTAAGATTTTATTTATTTTTTTGACTGAGAGCACACACAAGGGGACTGGCAGGCAGAGGGAGAAGGAGAAGCAGACACCCTGCTGAGCAGGCAGCCAGATGTGGGGCTCCATCCCAGGATCCTGGGATCATGACTTGAGCTGAAGGCAGATGCTTAACAGACTGAGCCACGAAGACACCCCTATTGCCTCCTTTTCGGTAGATATTTGCTTTATACCATTGTGAAAACTAGATACAACTTCAGCATGCTGAAAATTAATCACTTACAAAAACCTGTGACTGCATATAGGGCTGAGCCTGTCCAGATAATCAGCTGACATTTGTACATCCATGGAAGTTTGTGTAGGTTTATAAAAGAGGAAGTAAAGCAAGAGGGGATGTTAATTAAAAAACAGTTTATGTACCTGAATGTATTTGTTTGTTTGTTTTTAATACTTGAATGTTATAATAATGTAAAGGTAAAGATATATACTAGATATACTGTCCAACAGAGGATTCCTTTAGAATGGCAGAAAATAATATGGTGAGTGTTTATCAAGATTCAAGACTTGTAATGGAAAAATACTCTTTCCTTTAATGGATGAGCAAACTCTGCCATAAATATTCACACAATTGGTCACCAAGTATAATTTAGGACCATGTTTGAAGAACATTTTCCATATGAATATGCTTTAACACCTGCATCCCTTTAAAGCTCAATGTTCAGTAAGGGGAATTGATAGGCACGTGGCTGAGTGGAAAGGGAGAAAAGCAAATGGAATTCTAAAAATCATCTTTACATTTTTGTCTATAAAAAGGAAATTAAATGAGTGCAATTATAACACAGCCTTCTCTTTCCCCCCAAACAGTTCTCAGCCCATTCTGAGAATCTCTTCCCACTTTTCTAAATGAATCATCAGAAAGGAGGTATTTTCCCTGTTCAAGGGCACACAAACCTCAGCCAGAATCCCCCTTGCAAGCCAGTTTGGTGATTAGGTTATCATTAGTGGTGCACAGTGGAACTCTGAATCAGGTTCTTTAAAAAGGAATAAATAACATTTTAAAACACGTGTTTGTCTTGGAAATATTTAGGTCCTAAAGGGATAAGACATTTTAAAGATATTTCAATTGCTTCATAAAACTGATATTTTTACCTACACATATTCCTTAGTTTTCAGTTTTGTTTCTTGTACAAGATTCCAGAAACTCTCTTTTAAACAATCGTTACCAGGTGATTTAACTCTAACCAATGATTCTCTGGCCTTTTTATAGAACCCAATATTCCTTTTCCCTCCCATTCTATTCTATGCGATCTTATAACTATCCCGCCAAAATGTTTATAAAGAGATTGTGAGCACAATTATGAAACATCATGTTGCTTTGCATAAAATGGGAAAGTAGTTGATGGAAGCATTCATTTATTCATTTATTAAATTCTTAATCTGCATAGTCTGTTCCAGGCACTGGCCTGGGTGCTATGGATGTGGCAGTGGTTTAGAAGTTCTTCCTCTCAAAGAACCACAGTTATTACTAAACAAGTAAACAAATACACAGAATGAGTACCCACTATGATAAAAGTTCTGAAGGTAGTAAAAATATTGTTGAGTTAGAGAGTTGCCAGTGGTATTAGCTAAGGGTTCCTTTTTATCAGATGATCAGGGAAGCCCATCTGAGAAGATGACATTTGAGATGAGTACAAGTAGCCACGAGGGGACAACAGAGAAAACATTTATGCATGGAAAGGAAAGCACACACAAATGAGGTGGGAAAAAGGTTAGTATATTTGAAGGACAGAAAGTAAACCAGTGGAGGTGCTGGAATGAGGGTTTGAGGAGTCCTAGATGGGTCTGGAGATGTAAAGAAGGGCCAGAGCATGCTGGTGCCTTACAGCTTATAGATAGGAACTTTGAATTTTATTCTGAAGTGTAGTGGTTTTATACAGGTGAAGTAACATGATCTGATGTAAGCTCTAATAGGATCACTGTCAAAGGGACATTTAATGAAAAAGGCAGTATCAGTAAGCAATAGGAATAGGTGATAAGGGCTCTTACGAGATTGGTCCTGGACCCACAGGGATGAGGGACAAAGCTTGCCCTGGGAAGAAGACGGTGCATCAACTACCATTACGTGGCTTTGTGGAGCACTTAGGTGTGGTAGTTGGGGGACCAACTTGGACATTTCAAAGCTCAGCCTAATATAGACAAAATATTTCTTTTACTCACTGGGCACACATAACCTTTATTGTAAATCATTAATAAAGAGGAAGTAAAAATAATGCCAAAAGCATTTAAGACAGCTTGAAGCATGAGCTACCTATAGGAAACAACTATTTTGTACAAAGTAGGTGCAATATAGAGTTCCAGGCAGTGTGACTTCATGACTTGATTATATCTACCGGGCAAAACAGTCACTTCAAGCTTTTCATAGAAGTCATTGTGTTCTTCTTTGCCCGGTGGTGAAACGGCCCCTTCACCAGCATAATATTCTATCAACTCTCTTTTTACATCTGTCTTCCAGTAGGCTGAAGGACTGGTGAGAGTTTGGATTATGGTTAAGTTTCATGCCTCAGTCTTATGTCCCTTTTCCATCAACAAGGGTTCCTTTAACCTCTCTCTCAATAACCAGACCCCCTCTCACTACCAAATCCAGTTCTGTGTCTAGCTTCTCTATCACTGTGATGTTACCCTGTGCCTTACTTTGTGGCCATTGTTGAGGATGATGATGATGATACCAACTTACATTGATAGAGTATTTACTGTGTTTCAGACATTGCGCTGCTTTACCTGTCTTATCGCGTTCATTCCTTAGGACATTCCTGAAGGTGTTCTTAACTTTATAACATTAAAACTTAGTATCAGAGATACTATGATTTGCTCAAGGCCATAATGAACCAGTGGAATAGGTGAGGAAGAAAAATTCACACAGGAGACAGCGGTGTGCAAGAAAGGTGCAGAGGGCCGGTTGGGATGGGAGATGTTGAGGTGATTGTTTGTTGGGTGGGTATCCAGTGGACATCTGGGCTGGTCTAGCTATGACACTTAGCACATGAATGAATCATGTGGTCCTTAGAGACTAAACCAACCAGACACACTATTGCTTTCAAACTAATCATTTTATTTCCTGGTATACATCCACACGAAATAACCAGTTTGGGACAAAATCCAGTCTACTTGGAGTAACTTCAATCGTTTAGGAACCTTAAGCCTACTTAATAAGCCAAGTCTCCCTCACAGCACATAACCTTCGAAGACTGTTTTTACCCAAATTAAAGCACAAATGGTGCCCATCCAAATTTTTATTCACTATAATTTTGGATTCCTTTGGGGTATTTACCTTTGGCAAGGAAACTAAAGCTGATCTGCATGGCCAATAAATAACAGTTGTTTCAGTCAGAATTGCAGGAAGGCCTTCAGTTAAATGAAGATGAAAATAAGTCAATTCTGCTTATATGGACATTCTCCAGAATATGGACTGACTGGTATGGAAATAATTAATGAGTTCTAGGTAAAATATTTATATTGTTATTCTTGATGACAACATACCCTCTGTGGAATCTATTAAACACACTTGAAAAACTTACATCTTTTTTTTTTAAGATTTTATTTATTTATTTGAGAGAGAGAGAGAGAGTATTAGAGGGGAGAAGGTCAGAGGGAGAACCAGACTCCCCGTGGAGCTGGGACCTGACTCAATCCCAGCCGGGATCATGACCTGAGCCGAAGGCAGTGGCTTAACCAATTGATCCACCCAGGTGCCCCAGAATAACTTACATCTTTTTAAAAAGATGTATGGTCAGAAACTATGGTCTACCAGAAGCCATCTTATGAAATAATAAGGTTCTATAGATCCTTGATGAAAATTTGCAGGCACATATGAGTGAGCACTAAAAACAATCCAGAGTTAATGTGGAGATTTATTAAGGACAATTCCATTAGTTCTCTCTCTCTCTCTCTCTTTTTTTTTTTTTCCATTAGTTCTCTTTTTAAGAAACCCTTAGCAATCATATAAAGAGGAGCCAATCTCCTCACCTAATGACTATGGGGTGTGCCCATTAACAGATTAACATAAATTTATCCTTGATGTAACTATTAGTTGGATGATAAGGAGCCTCAGAAGATTTGGAGATTCTGATTAATCTGAGCAAACTTGTGGAGTAATGATATCAACGAAACTCTGAGAACAGATGTGTTCCTCCTGGTCTGTGCTCGCCGTGGCTTGGTTAAAGAGCTTGCCTGTTCCTCATGCTGAGGACTTTTTCCAGCAAGTGTTTTTAATGTCTGCTTTCCCAGTCTTCAGGGCATTTTATCCTTGGCTGATTGCTCTTGGATTGTCTGTAGTGCCAAGTGAACCCAGGCCACTTGAAAAATCACGAGAAAGAGAAATTGAGAGTTTTGTCCATGTTAGGTGAGTGTAAAAGAATGCTATCAGTAAAAACATTTACTGAGTGCCTGTTATGTGTACAGCACAGGGTTGAGTCCTGGGAGTGTCTTTAGCGACCTGGTGAGGACCAGAAGGAAGAAAAAATCCTGACTCAAACATGGTCCCTGCCACTAGACCACATATGTTTATATTTCTTAAGTTTTTCCTTTTTTACCTTTATAGTTAGGTGTTCACTTAATAGAACAGACAGATTTGATATTTGAGATTTTTTGTTTTTTTGAGGCTCCCATTCTCTAGGTTTCACTTTATTAATCAGTGGTAGGTGAATGTTTGGGCATGGGAAGTTGGTGGATCCATTTTTCAGAGAGGGCTGAGGAACATGTTTACTTGCCTTCCCTCTGATCACTCACCAACTCTTGCTTCTGCTTCCCATCTGCCTTCTGTAGTTCCCAAAGGCTAGTTAGGCCAACGCAGCTGTTATATGCAATGCAACCATCAAGCCCAGTCCATGGTGCTGTATCTTCAATGATGATCCTTGCCATCATTCTAAACCACTGGCAGAGGGCTACAGCATTTTATTTCCTCCAGTCTTTTTTTTTTTTTTTAAGATTTTATTAATTCATTTGACAGAGATCACAAGTAGGCAGAGAGGCAGGCAGAGAGAGAGAGGAGGAAGCAGGCTCCCTGCTGAGCAGAGAGCCCAATTCGGGGCTCGATCCCAGGATCCTGGGATCATGACCTGAGCTGAAGGCAGAGGCTTTAACCCACTGAGCCACCCAGGCGCCCCTCCTCCAGTCTTTTTATCCGCAAGAGAGGAATGCTTAATCATAAGCTTTGAAAATAACATGACTCATCACCTGCTCCCTCCATGCAATGAGTATATCTTAAGGTCCAGAGGACAAGCTGCTTAAATTCAAATATGAGTGAGGGAGGTGTCCTAGAAAGATAAGTGAATTGGGAGATAGGTCTTTATTTCCTTCTACTTCATATTAGGTGGTTGGGTTTGGCGATCTCTAAGGCACAAATCGAGCATTCAGTGGTTCTGTGATTCATGTCAGCAAAGTTGAGAGAGAGCCAAACCAGTGTAAACAGGGATAGCTAAACCTCCATCAACTCCAGGGCTAACATGACTCTAAACATGGGTCTGCGCCAGAGGATGCAGAGGCTTCAGGATCCATGTATGATATGTCTGATACTAGCCATACTAGATATCTGCTATTGAGGCATCTGGAGCTTAACACCAAAGCAAGAGATGAACTCATCACTCATCAGAAATAGAGTAGAAGTGACAACAGTAGCTGCTGTGCTTCCCTCTACCCAGGACTTTTCTGAAGAGGCAGGTGGCCCTGAAGGTCACCAGGCAGGTGTCCAGCTGCCCTAGGGGCAGTCTGATCTTGAATGTGCTGCTCACCTGATCTGAGCTCACTGGCTGCCTTCAGCAGGAGGTGGGAGTGTGGTTGCCAGGCTGAGCCTTTCTTTGTACAGACAGCTGCTGCTGCCACTCTCTGCCAGGTGACTGTCCCTCTCAGCAGCAGCTGTGAGAGGGAAGAAAAGAGAAGGAGCAGTGACCACAGGGCAGTTCTCTTAAAAATAGCTTCAGGGTTCATGCCATAGCATACTGATTTGGCTTTTGGGTGGATTTTATTTGCCTAGTGCATTCAAGAGTCCCCCAAACTCTAAAGGAGAAAAAAGCAGAAATATTTATTTAGGTCAAATGCAGTATCTAGGACTAGTTTACATGGAACATAGTTTAAAATCTAGCTTTTTATTCAGAGACTAGATTAGAGGAACGTGCAAGCAAGTGGAAGAAAAAAATATGTTGATGATGATAAGAACAAAAACAGTAACAGCAAAATAAGTGGTTGGTTCTGGCCACTGCCATGTCAGTCTGTGTGGCTTACAGGTGGCCCTCTATTTTTTATAATGGCCTAAAGTTTGCTTGAAGAAAACTGAGCTTCACCGTGGCCAATTCATGTGCTCCAGTTTACACATTATTAGAATATCCTAAGGGGCAATGGTTGCCTTAATTCCTTCATCCCCTCCCCTACCCCCTTTTTAAGATCCTATAATCATGTGTTGCCCTTTTAGGGACTGTTACCCCGGGCTGTTACCCCAGAGCAGACTGTTACCCTGCTTATATGTAAGAGGACTTTCGTTCCTTTGCCAGGTTTTCAGTGACTAATGCAATCTTCTCTTAAAAAATCTGATCAGATCCTGAGAAGTGGAAAAAAAAAGAAGAAGAAGAAAAGAAAGAAAAAAGAGAAAAAAGCGTACCATGATAGGCAGATTAATGGCCTCCAAATTTGTCCACTTGGTAATCCTTAGAACCTATAAATATGTTGTCTCCGTGGCAAAAGAAACTTTATTGATGTGATTAAGTTGAGACTTAGAGGATGCCCAGGATTCCTGGAAGGATTCAGTGTCATCACAAGGATCCTTAAAAGTGGAAGAGGGAAACAGAGGAGAGTCTGAAAATCAGAAAAGGACAAAGGTGAATGATGTGATATGAGGACTCACTTTGACCTTACTGGCTGTAGAGGGAGGAAGAGAGCAAAGAACCAAGGAGCATGGACAGCCTCTACAATAGGGAAAAGGCATGGGAATGGATCCTACCCAGAGTCTCCATAGAAAGTAATGCCATCCTGCAAACGCCTTGATTTTTGCCTGGGGAGGCTCATGTCAGACTTCTGACCTCCAGAAGTATAACATAGTATGTGTTGTTTTAAACGACTGAGTAAGGGTGCCTGGGTGGCTCAGTGGGTTAAGCCGCTGCCTTCGGCTCAGGTCATGATCTCAGGGTCCTGGGATCGAGTCCCGCATCGGGCTCTCTGCTTAGCAGGGAGCCTGCTTCCCCACCCCCTCTGCCTGCCTCTCCATCTACTTGTAATTTCTCTCTGTCAAATAAATAAATAAAATCTTAAAAAAAAAATAAATGACTGAGTAAGCCATAGAAAAAGAATTCACTGTAGGAAATAGCATAAATTTACCAGAAGTATTGATGGCAAGGACACATGGCCCCCACCCTGGAAACTGAACTGGTCCTGTGCTCATGCTGGTTGTTTTGGGCAGATGAAAAATCTTAATTTCATCCATCTTGCTTCTCCAGATTCATATGAGAACTTGTCTTTTCTTGGACAAAAAGGAAAGATAGGAACAAAAGTATGCCTGACGAGATTTCTAAAGATATACACACATCAAACTTCACCACAGCCTCACTTTCTTATAAAGCTGTGGAATTACTGAAAGCACACTCTTTTTTTTTTTTTTAAGATTTTATTTATTTATTTGACAGAGAGAGAGATCACAAGCAGGCAGAGAGTCAGGCAGAGAGAGAGAGAGAGAAGCAGGCTCCCGCCAAGCAAAGAGCCCGATGCGGGGCTCGATCCCAGGACACTGAGATCATGACCCGAGCCGAAGGCAGTGGCTTAATCCACTGAGCCACCCAGGCGCCCCTGAAAGCACACTCTTAATAATACAATCCAATATTATACGTAGATGTGAATATCCAGGATAGGGGTCAATGCCTATGTTGTGAAGCCACATCACAGTTTTAGATGCCTATATTTTCAGGGTCTCTAATGATCTCCATGGCCCTTTGTACTTGCTATTCCAATTTCCTGGGATGCTCTTCCTGATGACTTCCACCTGGTCTTCTTCCTCACTTCTTCAAGTCTTCGCCTAATTGTCACCTTCTTAGTGAGACTCTCCTTAACCAATCTTTGGTGGAGTGTTGGTGAAGTATAAGCCTTCCCCTTTGAATTATGTCAGTCACTATACAAGTTCAAATCCACTGTTGAGGATGGTATTGTTTTCTCAGTTCCAGGAAAGAACAACAATGATGGGACCCTGAACTACTTACACCTGAGAGCTCAGGCTAGTTTTTGCTATCTCCCTTGATGTCAAAGTAAATTTCCCACTTACTCCTATATGTCCCTTACTGTGTATCACTCTCTGACTGGTCAGATACCATGGAAAAAAATGACAAATGACATACATGCAAGGTTTAGTGAGTGTTCAGGATATTACATTTTTAAAAAGTGCCTGAGAGATTCAGACTAGTTACGGTGTTTCAACACAGGTTTTCCATAATTATGCATAAATCACATTCTTTCTCCAGAGAGAGGTTGTCATGTTATCTTAGTCATTCTATAAGTAGCACCTCTAGGAATTCTGTGTATAAAAGCTTCTGTTAGAGTCCATAAGGTGGCCTAGTATTTATTCTATTTTGATTTGAACTGAGCATGCCACATCTAGATTCTTCTGCTCAATGTAGAGGCACATATTCTTTTAAGAAAAGGGACCAAGAAGCCAGACGCAAACACAAGGTCAATCATACACTGATTTTGACAGAACTACTACTTGTCTCTAGTAGGTATTTTCTTCAAACTAGTTTACAATGCTCCAAATTTTATCTTAAATTTCTGCTATGCAATATAATTTTTTTAATTTTCTCATTATTTGTGAATCTCAAATTGCTAGACATTCTCTTGTTCTGAGGATGGATGAATATTTTTATTTCCTCAGTTGCATTTGAGTTGAAAGTGCAAACAAGATTCTTATCTGAACTATCACCTCACACCTCATCGCCCTCAAGTAAACGTATTTTACGATAGTGCTGATGACTAAGGCTGTTTTGGTGATGTGAAATACGGGAGGAAATTTGCCTACGAGACCTGCCAAGTTTGCAATCACTGCAATATATTCAACAACAATATTCAGTTCTGCTGAATTATTAATGAGGCAAAGCTGAAAGACTCACCCTGACCATCTCTATTCATACTTAGATGAGAATTTATAAGGCAAACAAGAATATATGCTGAGTGTTGTTATGTGAGCACCTGTTTTTCATTTATGTCTACCATCAAGGCTAGAAAGAATCATCTGGGTTGCTTATTAAAAAATGTAAATTCAGGGAACTCTCCCTAGACCACCTGAATTGAATTCTCTAAGAGTAGGGTTTAGAAAATCTACATTTTAAATAAACTTTACAGAAGATTATTATGTGTCTTGAAGTTTGGCCTACTGGGTTAGAACACAGTGCAGTCCTTCCCCTTTAATCACTCTCATTGGGTTGGTGACTAGTGAGTAGAGGGATTGGTGTGGCACTGCCATGTGAATTGCCACATGTGTGGCCCTAGAATGACTTAATGATCGCAAAGCCAGGAGAATATCTGTAGGGAAACATGGCACTGATTGCTTAGCTACACTTCCTTAAGCTACACCAAAGTTACATTGTGAGAGAAGTCCAGTTGCTCTACTGGTCATTCCCCCAGAAATTACATCATCTGGTAAAAGAGAAACAAGAGAACCCCTTGCCTTAGTTACTAGATTATAACTAATGGTAAAACTGTTTTCTATTATAGAATGCTGTAATTCAGTGCTGATTGTTTCATTCCATTTGCGTTTTAGCAATTTTCATACTATAGTGAATTAAATAGAATTAGTTTAAGGTAGCTTTTTTTTTTTTTTCTTATGAGAAACATTTTACTGAAGAATGTTCCTAACTTGCCAGTTTTGTTGCCACCGTCTAAACAAACTTGCTTTGATAAAGCATTGCAGGCTCTGACCTTTTCCGGACCACATGGAAGTTCCAGGTCAAGATACTTTCTGAGACTGAGTTGCCAACAAAGCAGCCAAGATGAGCTGCTTACCCAAAAGGGGTCTTTTTAAAGTCTGTTCCCATTCGGGCCATCACACATTCTTCTATGTCCTTCATACTAGCACCTTCTCTTGGCCTTCCTCTCTTCTCTGTCACAATGTCACAATGAATAATAAATTGAACTGAGAGTTCTGGTGGATAATACTTAGATAACATTTGAAAACTTCTAGTAGACCCCGAAGTACTTTGCAAGAGGAAAGGTTTTATTGAAATAGGTAGGTGGGGCTTCCTGTGGAAGAGTCAAGGATTAGTTGTAACTTAACCTTCTGGCTGGCTCTGGTATAGAGGTCCCTTCTAGGAATTCTATTTTTCACCTCCGCCTGCCCACTGTTTTGATTATATAAACAACATATATATTCATTGTAAAAAGAAACAGAATACAGTTAAAAATAAATAAACATGTATATACAAATAAAAATAGAGATCAGTCATAATCCCACGAAGTAGAGGCAATTCTAATATTTTCCTTTCTAACACATTATATACATATGCTTCTCCAATATAATTTATAGAAGATATGTGACTTGGCAACTCAATATAGACAGGAATACTTGCAGTTTCAAAACCAGGTGGATATTTTTGGAAAAGATAACTTATCTATAAGCATATTCCATTTTGCTGGTAGAAGTGCATTGTGGTGTTTAAGAACACAAGCACTTGAGCCCGACTTCTTACATTTGAATCCTGGTTCCATCTCTAAATAGATGTGTGACCCAAGTAGTAACTGAAATTCCCTGTGCTTCCATTTCCTCAAGTGTATAATGGGGATAATAATAGCATTCTTCTCATTGGGCTGTTGTGAGGATTAATGATATAATTAATTATATGTTAAGCACTTAGAAAAGTGCCCTACAAATAGGGAATAGTCAATATGTGTTAGCTGTTATTATTGATTAATTCTTTGCTATTACACATTTAGGCTAGAGGACTTTGTTAACTGCAAATGTATGATACCATTTGGGCAAACCAAACCTCTTAGAATTAGTTTTTTATGTCATTATTTTTTCTTTGTTAGGAACAAACCATCATGTGTTAGGAAACTTAGAAAAGAAAAAAAAAATGAGATACACATTTGAGAGATGGGTGGTAATGAAATTACAGGAATCCCCAGAATTCTTCTTCACAGTTTTCCCTGCCAACTTCTGCTTAATCCTAGGCCTAAGGAAAAGCACTATGAATTTTCTCAGTTCAATTATGAGGAGATTTTTCCCTGAGTTCCCCAGGAAATTCACAAATGTACAAAACTGAGGAAAATGTGGCCAAACTTCAGAATGTAAAGCAGGAAAGGTGACTGTCACTATGAACATGATGTTCATTTAAAGCTAGTTGCTTGTTATAAGCTGAACAGTTAGGTAGAGGGGGAATAATAAAGAAAAAACAGCTCTAGTGGCTTTTGTCAGTATCTCCTCCTCATCTCCAAAACATCTTTCATTTCCTCCCGAGTAAAAGAAAATGGCTCTTACTTGCAAAATGACAATTATACTAATTAGTCTTGAATTTTTGAAACCATCTTCTCAAAGGTGATTTACAGGAATTACATGAAAGGGATCTATATGTGATGACATACTTGTTTGATCGACGAGTATTTTCTGTAGCAGTTTCATCAGGAATCCTATGATGAGAAGTTTTTTTTTTTAATTTAATTTTTTCAGTGTTTCAAGAGTCATTGTTTATGCACCACACCCAATGCTCCATGTAATATATGCCCTCCTTAATACACACCACCAGGCTCATCCATCACCCAACCCCCTCCCTTCCAAAACCCTTAGTTTGTTTCTCAGAGTGCGCAGTCTCTCATGGTTTATTTCCCCCTCCGATTTTCCCCAACTCACTTCTCTTCTCCACCTCCCAATGTCTTCTGTGTTATTCCTTATGCTCCATAAGTAAGTGAAGCCATATGATAATTGACTCTCTCTGCTTATTTCACTCAACATAATCTCCAGTCCCATCCGTGTTGATACAAAATTTGTGTATTCATCCTTTCTGATGTCTGAGTAATATTCCATTGTATATATGAACCATATCTTCTTTTTTTTTAAATTTTTTTAATTTTTTATAAACATAAGATATATTATTAGCCCCAGGGGTACAGGTCTATGAATTGCCAGGTTTACACACTTCACAGCACACACCATAGCACATACCTTCCCCAATGTCCATAACCCCACCACCCTCTCCCCCCCCCCTCGGCACCCCTCAGTTTGTTTTGTGAGATTAAGAGTCTCTTATGGCTTGTCTCCCTCCCGATTCCATCTTGTTTCATTTATTCTTTTCCTACCCCCAACCCCTCCACGTTGCATCTCCACTTTCTCATATCAGGGAGATCATATGATAGTTGTCTTTCTCCAATTGACTTATTTTGCTAAGCATAATACCTTCCAGTTCTATCCACATCGTCGCAAATGGCAAGATTTCATTTATTTTCATGGCTGCATAGTATTCCATTATATATATATACCACATCTTCTTTATCCATTCATCTGTTCTTGGATATCTAGGTTCTTTCCATAGTTTAGCTATTGGAGACATTGCTGCTATAAACATTCGAGTGCTCGTGCCCCTTCAGATCACTACGTTTGTATCTTTAGAATAAATAACCAGTAGAGCAATTGCTGGGTCGTAAGGTAGCTCTGTTTTCAACTTTTTGAGGAACCTCTATGCTGTTTTCCAGACTGGTTACACCAGCTTGCATTCCCACCAATAGTTTAGGAGGGTTCCCTTTTCTCTGCATCCTCACCATCATGTCATTTCCTGACTTGTTAATTTTAGCCATTCTGACTGATGTGAGGTGTTATCTCATTGTTGGTTGGACCATGTCTTCTTTATCCATTTGTCTGCTGAAGGGTATCTTGGTTCTTTCCACAGTTTTTCTACTGTGGCTAATGCTGCTATGAACATTGGGGTGCATATGGCCCTTCTTTTCACTACATCTGTATCTTTGGGGGAAAACACCCAGTAGTTCAATTGAAGGGTCATAGGGTAGCTCTATTTTTAATTTTTGAGGAATCTCCACACTGTTTTCCAAAGTGGCTACACCAACTTGGATTCCTGCCAACACTGTAAGAAGGTTCCCCTTTCTCCACATCCTCTCCAACACTTGTTTCCTGCCTTGTTAAACTTTGCCATTCTAACTGGTATGAGGTGGTATCTCAGTGTGGTTTTGATTTAAATTTCCCTGGTGGCTAATGATGATGCACATTTTTTCATGGGTTTGTTAGCCATTTGTATGTCTTCTTTGGAGATATGTCTGTTCATGTCTTCTGCCCATTTTTTGACATTATTATCTGTTTTTTGGATGTTGAGTTTGAGAAGTTCTGTGAGTTTTTTCATGTTTGTCACCTGCAAAAATGTGTCAGGATTTGACCTGGCTACTTTTTTTTTTTTTTTTCCTCCCCATGATGGTTAAGAGATAAGCAGATTGGCGATTAAGCTTATACATTTCAGAAGATATTTTGTAAAAAGTTAAGAAGACAAAGGAAAAATCTTCCAATATTTAAGTACTGGCCTAACTGGTCTTTTCTCCCTGATATATGTCTATATGTCTATATAGTTGCAAAGACCCTTCGTTCAAATCCCATCTCTGTCACCTAGTTATGATATGCTGGTTTTATAAATGACCATCCCCTCCTATACCTCAGTTTGCTTTTGTGCTAATGAGAATGTGTCATCTTATCATTAAATGAGAGTAATATTTACTGTATAATTTCTGACATATTGTAGACATTCAATAATATCTACAATTACCCTTCCTTATCTGTTGAGTCTTAAAACATTGTCTTCTACCTGTAATCTCTAAAATAAATGAAGATTTGAGTAGGCCTATCTTCTTAATTAAGCAAGCCAAGAAAATTCCCTTGAAGTCTTTAGAACCAACCTCCTGAGACACAACCGCTCACTGGCAGAACAGTTCCATAGACAGGTCTCCAAGTAACCTTTAGACAAATGACTCAGGTGCTTTTACATAACGGTTTTGGCAATGGCATCAGGGTATGGGGTTGGGCTCTTCCTATGTCACTGTGAACAGATCATAGTGATCATTGGTAGAAAACTAAAATCAAATTTTACCTTTCTGTTCCTATAATTGTGGAAAGAGAGTTAATTGGGAGAAATGATGTAAGTGTAACTGTTTTCCATTAGAATGCAACTATTTCAGACAGAAACTAAAATCAAATAGCTAAGTCTGCTCTAGTTATTTAAAAATTTTACAGCTAATCCATTGGAAATTTTTATTTTCTTTTCTGTCATTTATTGCCTTAACATCATACGGATATAGCCAAAGTTAAAAACACATCTACCAAATCCCTTAATATCTTTCAAGTACAACACTCTGGTTATCCCTAGAGCATTACTACAGGATTCATTTATTTTCAGAGATGTGGATATAAAATTATAAAATATATCATTCCTAAGGGCAACATAGGATCATGTTTCTCAGAAGAACCCCTGACTGCCTGTAAGAAATAAAGTTCATCTTTACACTCATTTTCAGTTTCCTCACTTACAAACTTCTAATTTTGTTTTTCAAAAAGATGCTTTTTAATTTGTTTATTTGAGAGAGAGAGGAAGAGAGAAAGAGAGTATGCAAGAGAAGGGGGAGGAGAAGGAGGAGAAGCATTCTCCCCACTGAGCAGGGAACCTGATGAAGGACTCTCATCCCAGTACCCTGGGATCATGACCTGAGACGAAGGCACAGACTTACCTGACTGAACCACCCAGGTTCCCCAAACTTCTAAATTTCTGGTATGTGTATGCTACAAGGGAGAGCCTTATGAACATGTCCTTTCAGATCTGTGGCAAAGTGGAAGGATAGATAGTCACAATAACTGTTCTGTGTGACAAGTTGTTTACTGACAAAACCACATATGTAAACTAACCCTGACTTAGAGATGGAAAGGCTGCAAGCTCAGCTTACGTTTAGAAATCATACACCCCTTCATAACTGTGAACCGGAAGGGCAGATAAAGTTGCACAGGCTATGGGGATGATGATGAGGAAGATGTTAGATTCCTGGTCCAGGCTGTATTTCGTCCAGTGTCTACATTTCGTGAAATAAACATCTGATGATATTACTTATTTGAAATGAGCCAACCGCTATTTTCACATTTGCTCCCATGGTTTACCAAACTTGTAGACTACTTTGAAGGAGTCTGTAAAATCCCAAGGAATTGTCTGGAGGCAAAAAATAATCTCTAAATGCATACAGATAAAGCTCATTTTTTTAACCAAATGTTATATACTCTTTGAATAGTAATAGTTGTTATTATTGTTATGGAGAATCTACTAAATACGAGACATTTTCATCTCATTTAATCTTAACTCTGGTCCCATAAAGAGAGATTGTATTTTCCATATACTGTCTATAGGAAACTGAGACCTAAGATCACACAGCTTCTTTCTAAATGTTACACTGCATCACAATCTATGAGAGGACTGAGACAAAATCAGAAGGACAAATATATATATATATATCTGAACATGATTTGCAGAAGTTGAAGATAGACATAAATTCTAGTCCCTCCATTGTTCCTTTTCTTAAAAAATCATGGAAATATCCCTACCTTGGCTTTATGGCCATAGTTGAGTACAGATTTTCTTGTTTGGTTAGAATTGATTATATCACATACTGCCTAATGCTTTGGTCGAAGCTCTGAACAAAGTTACCAATACAATGCTTACTTGGGAGGCAAAATTCCAAACAAAGTGGGATAGCACTTTGATTTGAAATTGCAACCAAGGACCTTTCATTAAAGACCTCCTTGTCCTGCCACTGCCTGTTCAAGATTTCCTGACATGACATGTAAAGAATTGACCCAAAGAGTTTGACTTCTGTTGCATCATCTATGCATTTAACCCTTTATGCAGTGCCTTGATCGATTGGTTTAGGTAGCACACATAAATGTGTTCTCCTCCATTTAAAGAGTTTATGTAGGTAAAGTAGGATTTAGTTGTCCATATACTCAATTTGACACCCTTTGTGAGAGAAAGCTAACTTTTTTTTTTTTTTTTAAGGATTCAGGAGAAGTTATTAATGTAATTGCTATCTCAGAGACACAGCATTCATTTTAATACCCTTATTCATCAAGTGTTTTCACCTCTTGATTCTTGAATATAATCTGCTTGGAGCCAACAGGGGATCATGGGAGGATATTGAATATGATGCCTGCAGGGGAAGCTGTGTGGATTTTTTTTTTAACATATATTTTCATGTATTCAGTTCCAGAATCAGGTCATTTTGCAGATCAGCACAGTGATATTTACCCTGAAGTCAAAGATGTATTTCCATTTCTCTTACAAATTAAAAGTTATCTTTTGGATTTCAAAATTTGAATCTTTTTACTTTAACTTTGGGTCTCATTAAAATTACAGAAACAGGAATGAAAAAAAAAATCCATATATAGCTTTTTTTTTTTCACCCCACACAGCAGTTAACAACAAAAGTGAAGAATTACCCTAGGCTGTTCACATTCCCTCCTTGCTTATGGGAAGTCTCTTTTGGTGGGTTTTCTCCTGTGTCTACATGAGGCAAACCAAACGTCTGGAGTAGATCAAAGCTGCGGGAGACAGTCCTGGGGATGGATGTTAATTATGGAGATATCGTTAGCAACCTTGCCGTTTCCTGAAGTTCTTGTGAGAAGACTATGCAGCTTGCCATCTTCAGCAGGGTTGATGCAATAAAACACTTCATAGGTGTGGGCTAAGGCAGAAGTGATGTGGCCTGATGTCTCTGATGTCTTAGCTCTGAGACCTCCAAATGATGATCTTCGGTTTAGACTGCACCTGCCCTTGACAGCATCCCTTCTTGCTTAGGCATTTCTTTTCCTCTACTCTTAACCTTCACCCTCCTCTACAGATACATCATTTTACTGCTAGACAACAACCACGGCTCCCTCTGCCTTCCTGTCTTCAGTCACTCTGTGTCTCTATTTCATCCTGTGTACCAATGACTTATGGTTCTTCCTAAAACTCTGTTCTCATCATGATGCCACCTTTGCCAGCTGCTCTCTGTTTTACACTGCAGACATGGTTAGCCATATTCCTTCATTATTCTCCATAATCGAATTCCCTTCTTTTTATGTATCCATCTTCATGCATGTCTACTCTGTCCATGCTATTTTCCTCACCATGACCTGTCAAAATGATAATTGATCATGTCTTTAGTATTTCTGACTTTTTTTCCATTTCCTTTTCCAGTCTCTGATCAGCCTCTATTTTCAAACAAGGCCCAGACTAGCCTTGCTTACCTCATCACATTTTAAAACCCTACAACAGTGTTAAGGTTGGAGCCTTTAGACCAGCACTGTCTCATGGAAATCTAATGCAAGCAACATTTGTAATTGCATACAAAATTTTAACTTCCTAGGAGCTGTATTTACAAAGGTACCTATAAACAGGTGAGAAGAATTTTAATTATATTTTTATTTAATCCAGTATTTCAAAATATTACTATCTCAACATAGAATCACTATGCAGATTACTAATGAGATATTTTACTTTCTTAAGTGAAATCATTGGAATCAGGGTGTTTTTACACTTTGAGCACATCTCATCCAAAGGACACACATTTCAGGGGGTCACTTGGAGTTAGTGGTTTCCATGTCAGGCAGCACAGCCTTAGACTAAGGCTGGGGTGTTTTGTTTTGTTTTCTTTACTTGTGCCTTTCTGTTGTCCCAGTTTCTCTGAATACTTACCAGGTACATCTGCAGGGCTGCTTCTCCAGCTCTCATATCTAGGGAGACTTCGTGACCTCTCTCTCTGCATTTCTTATCCCTGTACCTTCCACTTAGCAGCCTGGCCAGAAACCTTCCAGTCCTCATTGAGATCCTCTTTTACCCTAAGGGCCCCGCTGTTAATAATACACATTATTGTTCTGACTTGTCTTCTTTTCTCCATTGCCCTGTTCCATACTTTTTTTTTTAAGATTTTATTTATTTATTTGACAGAGAGAGATCACAAGTAGAGAGGCAGGCAGAGAGAGAGGGAAGCAGGCTCCCTGCTGAGCAGAGAGCCCAATACGGGACTTGATCCCAGGACCCTGAGATCATGACCTGAGCCGAAGGCAGCGGCTTAACCCACTGAGCCACCCACGCACCCTCCCTGTTCCATATTTTATCTTTGCAATGGTCAAAATTATATCACTCAATTTCACTTAATATGCAGTGATTCCTCATTATCTATCTTATAAAGCTTCAGCTCCCCAGTGTGTCATAAAGGTCCTTTCTGCCCTGGCCCTGATCTACCTTTCCAGCTGTGACATCTGCCCCTTCTCCCTCTATACCAGAGGCTGCAGTTACCCACAGATTTTTGACTCCTTACACTTTACCTCTTTTCATGCTGTCCTGACTTAATGCCTGCTGTTCTTTATGCTCAGGATGCCCTTTCTTCCAACCTGTGTTCTTTCTTTAAAAATTCCTTTTCATCCATTAAGTCTCAGTTCAAAAATCACCTCCTCTCCAGAGTCTTCCTTCTTACATCCAGGAAGAGTTTAAGAGCCTCCTCTTTTGTTTTAACATTTCACTCCCTGTATTGCTTTTCTTTTTCTTTCTTTTTTTTTTTTTTTAAATTCCTCTCTTCTCCCTTATACTTGTGAATTCCTTGAGAGTAGAGAAAGAGTGTGCCTTGTATTTTATTTTATTTTATTTTACACAGAGAGAGCATGCACAAACAGGGGGAGTGGCAGGCAGAGGGAGAGGGAGAAGCAGACTCCCCACTGAGCAAGAAGCCTGATGTGGGGCTTGATCCCCGGGACCCTGGGATCATGACTGGAGCCAAAGGCAGAGGCTTAACCAACTGAGCCACTTAGGTGCCCCTGTGTGTGCTCTTCTTTATTTCCCTAATACTAAGCAGTGCCTGTTACATAGAAAGCAGTGATTCAATATGTATGTATTTGCTGTGATGCTGGGTAGCATATTGACCCTATGACATGGCCTGATATTTATGTATTCTGTGATTAATTTAAAGTATTATTTTGTCCTCTATGCTGAATTAAAAACTACTTGATAAACAAGGTTCCATCTCTTATTATACAGCATTAGCTAGGTAAAATTGAATTTAAAATATAATTAATACATTAATATCTACTAATACCTATCTAACTAATCTCCCAGGTCCCAATAACTTAAATCAATCAGGGGAAGCCCTTCTGATAAGGAGTACCTGGTACAGTCTTGGGGATTCATTCCCATCTTTATGGTCTCTATCTCTTTCTAGGTCAAATAAGACAGAACTGAGTATCATCTAGATTACAGATTTTGGAGCTGCCTAGAAAGGGGAGAGGGGGTGGAATGCAGAGAATTATGGCCATAGGGTTTTGCCTAGATACTTTAGGGGTGGATAATGGAGCACATTTTTTTCATTAGCCATCATGCAGCAGTATTTATTGAGTAAAGAAATGTGGTCATTAACCACAGTCTCAGAGTCAAAACAAAGAGGTCTATACTTGTTTCATTTTTTTTCCCTCTTCAAAGAACTTACTATAATAAATTATGTGTTACTGTCTTCATCCTTACTAGAAGACTGTGTCTTCCTTATAAGAAATGACCACATAGGGGTGCCTGAGTGGCTCAGAGGTTAAGCCTCTGTTTTCAGCTCAGGTTATGATCTTAGGGTCCTGGGATCGAGCCCTGCATCAGGCTCTCTGCTCAGCAGGGAGCCCGCTTCCTCCTCTCTCTCTCTGCCTGCCTCTCTACCTACTGTGATCTCTCCCTCTGTCAAATAAATAAATTAAATCTTAAAAAAAAAAAAAAAAAGAAATGACCACATAGGCGGATGAACATAAATTTGAAGAAGTGCTAGTTCTTTATGGGAAAAATAATTTTTACCTTTTCATTATGGGGAGATGGAGGATCTAGCTGTTTTATGTTTCTTATTCATCAGTCAACACAGATTTGTGTGACAAGCATTTATGTAGGTACTGGCCATTTATAATGTGATTGTTCCAGAAGATGACTAGATAAACCCTCTCAACCCTTCAGATGGGATTATTTTTAATTGCTTAATAACACAATCTCCCTCCTTCTCTAATAGTCTGCCAAGAGCAGGAAAGCCCTTTCCTGATTAGAGGGCACCATTAAAACAGTGAGAGACACTAGCATATCAATTTAACACTGTGGATTGTGAGAAGCCTCTCTTAGCTATATTGTCAAGACTCAGGCACGATGTGTCTGTGCTTACATAAAACAGAAAACTATGTGGAGAGTTGAAGGTTTCTTTGTTATGTATGAAACAAGAATCCAGTTTGGGAGGAAGGCATGGCAATTTCCCCCCATTTTGAAAAACTTTTCATTTCCAAATAATTTATTACTTAACTGAAAAGTTGTAAAAATACCACAGAGAACTCAGTAATTATACCCTCAACCCAGCTTCTCCTAAAACTAGGACATTTACATTGGGGAAATGCTATTAGGTAAACTTCAGATCTTATTAAAATTCACCGGCTTTTCAAAAAAATTAACTTTACTGTTATTTTTTCTGTACTAGGATCCAATCTGGATTTAGTTATTTTGCATCTCCTTAGTCTATTCTAATTTATGACAGTTTTTTACTCTTGTCTTGTCTTTCATGACCTTCACACTTTTAATGAGGTCTGGTCAGTTGTTTTGTACAGTGTCTCTCAACTTAGGCTTATCAGGTGTTTCTCCATGAATAACTAGGGTTATGCACTTTTGGGAAGAACACCACAGACATAATGTTGCACCCTTTTCAGTACTTTATACCATGTCTACATGATGTCTGTATGTATTATTGCTGATGATTTTAACCTTATATCTGCTAGATTTCTCCACAGTAGAATGGCCAATTTTCTCTTTTTGGTGGATAAATATCTTGGAGGAGATACTTTGAATTAATGCTAACATTGTATTTCTCCTTAATCATCTGTTCGTTGATTTTTACATCCATTAGTCGGTGTTGCCTGCAACGGTGGCATTTGCCTAATGGTGATTTTGTATTTCCCTCAAAGGCCAATTATCTTTCCATCTTTATTTCCTTATGAGAGCATATTGCTACATTTACCTGGACTCCAGTGGGTGCCACTGGCAGTTGAGAGGAAAGCACTCATCTGATGTTACTGGTATTTTGCTTGGGTCATTTTGGTTTTGCTAAATAAAGTGCATAGACTAGAAGACCAAAGGAACAAACTTAAGCATCAAAAAGCTGGGCACCTGGATGGCTGTTAGTTAAGCAACTGCCTTCAGCTCAGGTCATGATCCTAGAGTCCTGGGATCCAGTCCGGCATTGGGCTCCCTGCTCAGCAGGGAGTCTGCTTCTCCCTTTGATCCTCCCCCTCTCATGCTCTTCCTCTCTCATTCTCTCTCTCTCAGATAAAAAATAAATAAATAAAAATAGACATCAAAGTTAACTGAAGATAGTCAATATGTAATGTATAACACAAGTTAACACATTTTTACAATCCAGAGATAAACATATTAACATTTTGTTATACCTAGATGTTTACCTAAATATTTTTCTTTCATAAATATGAATTTATAAATGTATAAAGATAAATTTTAGTTTGGTATCATCTTTTATGCTCCCCCAAAATGTGACTTGACCTGTGTTTACCTATTTAGAGATATATATGTGGTAGCAGAAGCCATGCTTGAAAAGCATATTGGTTTCTAATATAAAAACCAAGTAAAAAGACTTACATCTTTAAAATTATAGACTTCAAAAGTTCATAATCAATTTTTATCTATATAAAAACTATTATTGAAGTCTAAGATGGGTAACAGCAGGCATTTGCTTATTTAATAAGGGCTATTTTCTTAATCAAACACACGGAAGCCAAATAGTATATGTAGTATATATATTTATATGCATATATATCTATATAAATTGTATTATAGTAAATATACATGTATGCTATTTATGTTGTATACTACCTAAATATCATATACTTACCATATATATATGCATAAGTGTGTGTATGTATAATAAGTGTAGGATATGTCTAGATATAGTAAGTATAGGATATACTGTTTTATAATTTGCTCTTTTCACTTAAAGTACATTCTGAGCTTCCTTCTATGCAGGTGAATATAGTTCAATATAATTTTTAAAGGCTATTATCATTCCATTATAATGTGGTTCTTTAATTTATTTAAAACCCTTTATTCATTTACATTTGATTTTTGGCTCTAGTGGTTGCTATCACAGACAATCTTCAGATGAACCCATCTTTGTGGAACTATCATGTTAAAGGATAAGCTCATTTTATCCAAATTTCTGAAATCACACTCTAGAAAGGTGGTACTATTTTACTCTCCTACCAGTAGCATATGCACACGCCAGACATGCCGTACTTTCCCTGAATACTGGCATCATTGTTCTTTGCAATCTTTTTGCTAGGAAAAGAGGTATTACTTCATTCTTTTATTTTCTGTCTTTTCTAGATAGTTTGAATATTTTTCTTTGTGTTTCTAGCCATTTTTTTTATATTTCTCTGACTTTGTTGAACATAATTCTGTAGAAAAAAATATTTATTTTCTAAATTGATCTCTATCATAGTGCCCCTCAGTCCCAGCAGATACTTTAAACTTATCCTTGTAAAATTTTTCTAATTTACTCAATTCATTGTTTTTGTCTAGAATTGGGAACACATAGTTATCCATTGTCCTTAACCATTACATGATCTTTGGATATAAAAGCATAGGGTGGAGGTTTTCGGATCCAAGATCTGAATTATTTCCTTTCACATATTCTAATAGACTGTGACAGAAAGCCTTCCCTTTAAAAATGCATTACCTATTAAGGCTTCTTCTGTAAAAATGAAAACAATCTTAAAGCCTCTTTGACATTTAAGTGCCCTTAGACTGATTGCCTGGCCGTCCCTTCATCCTGGGGTTGAATCTAAATGTTCAGTTTTGTTCTTACCCCTGCTGTTCCCTCCTTGTACCTCTTCTGTTCCTGTAATTGCCAGGTTATTAACGAAGGAACTGATTTACATGTTGGTATTTGATTTTCAATTATTGTTTTATCTTCAGGGCTTCTTCTGTAGTAAAAAATGAAATCTAAAAATTGCTTATAAGAGACATGAATTTGTTGCCTGAAGCAGTTGCCCAAGTACCAGAAAATAAGAATAACAACAAAAAAACTCCTCATGTAACTAGTTACTAAACCCTCTACACGTAATTGGATTTGGATTTGTAGGGAATAAGAGGTTTCTAGAAGAGTGGCTACTATTAAATTACTTTGGACATTAAGGGTTCAAACCAAAGCTGCCATCCATGCTTCCTTGTGAAAACCTCCTTAAAGCTGTACTACCTTGGACAGGACTCACATAAGAAACCATTGTAGAAGCAGATTCCTTAATGCAATTTTCATTAATTTCTTTATTGCTGGGCATGAAAATAATAAACTAAATTCCCTCACAATCATGTTTAAAATCTCAAATCAGAACAGTTGTAAAGGAGTTACAGACATACTGTCATAAATATTATTTCATTTTACTTATGACAATAATGGCTCTGCTATTAACCAGGGTAGCATAGCGGTCACACTACCGCTCCCAATCAGAAAGAAAAAAGAGATAATTTCATCCCATCTGTCCTGGCCTGTTAAAAGCATTTTCTCTGCATATTCTTGTTCAAAAGGTGTTGCTTTTCTAATGTATTCACATGATGTGTGAAGATCCGGATTGCAAACAGGTCAGATGGCAAGTATGTCTTTCTTTTCCCTATTCTCAAAATGTGCTTACTGTCTTCCATTATGTTACAGCATGGTTTATGCTTACATTTTGTTGTTGGTAAGGGCGGAGTTGTTTACAAGCAGTGTTTCCATGTGAACCTTGAAAATAGATTTGACAGGAAATTTCGAAAGTGCCACTCTCAAGTTCTGAATGTGGGGATCAGGTTTGTAACCTGTTGGTTGTAAGGCACTGATTGCTGAAGGAACATCAGTGATTTAGAAGAGTATGTGGGTGTATGTGTGTTTTAGTAATTGGGGGTTGTTATTTTTTGGGGTAGAAAGAAATTTTCCACAAGCCAGATTAATTCCCTTTTTCCATTCCACCCCCCTCCCCGTAACCACCAAAGGTACACAAAGCTGGTTATTTACATAGTTATAGTGGGTAAGCTATGGACACCTCCCTGGAAAATTCTGGACCGTGCTCTGGACATCTGAATGTCCCATTTCTCAAGGACAGGCTCCAACAACCAGACAGAGACCTATGCCAATTCATCCCATGAAAGGAAGAGTCAGCCCAGAGTCAGATTCTTGCTGTCCTGTGGTGAGACCAGGCCCCTTGGGTGATCCGTTATTGGTTATCCCAGTGATGTTTAAGTCTTTGGGAAGCAGATACTGCATAGGTGCTCTCTATGCACTTTGGGCCCATCAGTACTTAGGCTCATACCCTGGCTCCCCAGTGACTAGCCAAGTGATATTGAATAAGTTACTTAACCTCTTTTTCTCAAGTTTCTCACCTGTAAAATACCCATGATCCCATCTAATGCCTAACGTTATTATAAAAATCCAGTCAGAGAGAATGTAAACCACTTAGCCAAATGCCAGGTGCACAAGTGTGATACACGTACTAGTTGTTTTGATTACATTAATATCCCTGGCCCCACATTTTCCAACTTTTTTTATTAAAATTCACAAATGAGATGCCACTCTGCTCCATTAACCACATTTAATTATGAATAGATGTATATGTGTTTGAACTAAAGGTTTTGCTTGTGTTTCTGTTTATTTTAAAAGATTTTTTAGGGGCTCCTGGGTGGCTCAGTCAGTTAAGCAACTGCCTTTGGCTCTCTCATGCTCTCTCTCAAATAAATAAAATCTTTAAAAAAGGGTTTGTTTTTGTTTTTTTTTTTTACAGGTGTGATAGTAGAAAGCCTATGTTTGTACTTATATACAATACTAATAAGATAGTCTTTTTTATACCTTAACTTGTGACTTAGAAAATATAAATGCAAGATAAATATTAGATGGGATACAAACAATAAAAAGAAACATTTTTTTTTCTTAGTAGAGAAATCCTTTCCTCATTAAAGAAAAGCATGATGTGTTGGACTGGGAAACATGGGTGTGTCATGGGACACACTGCCTGTCAGAGAAGGGTTGCAGAATGTGCAATGTTCAAAAGCTCTTGAGTACCTAGGCAAACGTAGGCCTTCTCTGAGAAACTGAATAGGAGAGTGAAGTAATATTTATTGAATACTTATTAAATGCCAGGATCAAGGTACTTTTATTCTTTCCTCATTTAATGTTCACAGAATTTTACCCATTATGTTTGTTACCATTATCTCCATTTTACAATGTGGAAAGTGAGGCCAGCTCATTTGCTCATTCATGGATGTACTGCCAGGAAAGAGCAGAACCAGAATTTGAATCCAGATATGCTAGCTTTCAAGTGTATGCTCCTCTAAAGATTGGGTCTTATTTTGCAAATATGAGGAAAGCTGCAGAACAAATTGTTAAAGTCTGATAATTTAGGCATAAAGACAAAACCAATCTCGAATCTTGATTCTGTATACCTTAGATAGAACAAAGAAGGCAGGAAAGCTAGTTTTTCTCAGGATGACTAGAGCTAGCAAGATCAAGTCATCTCTTCTTTAATGCCAAGTTGACTTGAATTCTAAACTCCTAACCAAGAGAGTCTATCAGAATATTTGGGGAAGCTTTTCTAAAACACTAAAAAGTGGACTTTGTCCCTGAAAACTCTGTTTTTCCTACCCGGCAGTCATAGTTATGCTGTTGGGCGGTAAACCAGAGATGGCTGAGAGGATGAAGCCTTCTTTAATGCACATCAGGGTCCTAATTGAGCCTTGGAGGCGTAAAGCGTCCACTTTAAGACAGACACATGGCAACACTGCTTGTTTAATCCAGGAGGACACCTGGATTAAAGCATTAGTTAAAGCACTTGCTTAGGCCATCATCAGAGCATCTCCCAGGACTCCTCAGGAAGATGAGCAAGGCTTAGCTTGCAGCTCCTCTGGTTGGACCTTCAGCTCAGCTACTGCGGATGAGTTCCACCTTGATGATGCTGGCCAGCCTGTCTCCCTCCATTCATGAGCTCTGGTGCGTCACTCACCTCTTACTCACTTGGCACTGAGTAGGAGGGAAAGAAATGACCCACCAAAGAAGTAACAGTGGATTTGTCAGGGGAAATATTACCATGCCTGTTTTATCATTTCAATCTTTAGTATCTTGTCATTTAATTATTCGCCCTTCAAGTCATTTGAGTAGATTTTCATCAATCAAGATAGAGTTCATTCATTCTTTCATTAATCTAAGCTTTTTATTTTATGATTCTCTTTTTAGCCAAATTATCTTGAGGGTAGCTTTTCATCATTCAAGATAAAGCTTGTTCATTCTTCAGCAAAAATTTTAAGGACCTAAAATGTGCCAGGCACTGTTCTTGATGCTGGTCATAGACTGTTGATCAAGGCAGATAAGATTCTGTCTTCATGGAGCTTTCTAGTTGGTGAGCAAGACATAGTGGAGGCAAGTAATTTCAGGTACAACAAATACCAGTTTGAGAAATTACAGGGTGCTTTCTCATGGTAGAATGAGCTGAGGGATCAGAGAAAGATCCATGGAAGGAGTGTTCAAAATGAATGCAAAAAACATCCTCTTACCACTTTCTTAACCTCTTCACTAATAAGCCATTCAGCTCATAGCAGGAACCTGAAAAAAGGTGCCATGGGTCTAATGGTGGTACTATATATACTGACTATAAAACATATACGTGAGAAAATAAGTAGTTATATAAACTTTGGCATCATTATCTCAAGTCAGTGAAATAAAATTAATGTCAGGACATTTTAGTTGAAGTAGAGTAAATCATTGTGATTTGCTATAATGATTGTGATAGACCAGAGTGTGCATTGTTTGTGTTATGTTAGGTAGTTTAGCTCATGCCTCTTCCCTTCTGTATTTCTTTTTATTCCCTTTATAGCACTGTTTCCTTTAAGAATGGCCCTCAGACCTACCTTGGAATACACTTGGGTGGTTGCTAAAAATGTCATTTCTTGGCCTCCACCACAGACTCACAGAATCAAAATTACTTAGGGTAGGGACTATCTGCATTTTTAACAAGATCCCAAGACATTTCTCCTGCACACTAAAGTTTGAAAACACTGCTTTAGAGTCATATCTTTCTACTGTTGTCTCATTAAGTTGTCATCATTGCCTCATCAGCTGATAAAGAAAGATGCTGCTTAAGAACTGTACACTGCCTTTGTGATCAGCTTGATGCCTCCAGGTTGCCCACTTGGTAAGGTGACAGATGAAAAGAAGACAGAACTAAGTTGTGCATCTAGGGCTGCCTTTATTTAGAATTAGCAACCGGTGTCCCCTTTGTGGACCCCCACATTTACCCCTCCCCCCATCCAGAGTCCCATCTCTCATACACAAAATATTCACAATTTCTTGTTATGCTTTTTACTTTATATTCTGCTTTTCTCATTTTACTCTTCGTCTCTCTTTTGCTCTTGTCTGGGACTGTGCATGTGGACATTTGCATGCAACTATAGAAATGAGCAATGTTTCTGTGTGTATCCATGTGTGTGCACGTGTGTGTGTTTGTATGTACATGATGTAGGTAATCCTTAGTCCATTGGTAATCAAGCAGTGCACGGTTTTCCTACATAGGATAAGGCATTCATGGAAAGGTACTGTCTCATGAGAAGGATCCTCATGTAAGTCATGGAGTTGAGTTGCAATGGTGATAGTGATCAGAGTCACTGATGGGTGGGGGAGACTAGCATTACTGAGAAGCCAGGCACTACAGTGGAAGTCTCTGCATTCATATTTTCCATGTTCCAAAACAGGCTAAGGAAACTGTTGAGGCTGTGTAGGGGTGAGTGGACCATGGTTCATGGTATTGATATCAGTCCCAATCACTACTCCTTAATTCATCCATCATTGATTAAATGCCTACTATATTCCAGAATCTATGGATCTACCAAGATGAATAAGACACAGTGTCTGTTGTCATGGAGTACTATTTGACAGTAATCTGCACACACAACCAAATAATGCTTTCTCAGTACAAAATGTTATGGGATCTCAAAGGTAGCCACAAGTTTTTGGAAAGGTTAGCGAAGCTTTCTTGGAGGAAATGAGGTAAGTTTTGATATGTGCATTATAAAATGGAAGGTAGACAGGAGAGAGAACGTTTCTGATTAGAGGATCCACAGTGTAGAAACATGCATGGGCAATGTGTATCGACAGTGCATACTTAGTTATGGATGTGAAGGAATGCAGGTTGTGCTTAGAAGTGTGGCTTCTTCTCCATGTTGCATAGCTTTGCATAGCTTTTGTTTTGCATAGTCTTTAGCTGTGACAAGAGCTTCAGATCTGAATACTGTAGGTCACAAGTTTTATCTCTGATTCCCCCTTCCCTCAAAATCTCACTGACAAATTTTACCTTCCTGTAATTTCCTAATGCACTCTACCCGCCTCCCAGGCCAAAGTGATAAAGGGTCACCATAGGAAGATCTGGGTGTCTTTTGTAATAGTCCAACCCTTGGTCACATTATTCTTGCTTTTTAATTTTCTTGAGCTAGCACTCATAAGCATTGACCCATTATATATTTTTCTCTGTTTTAAAAATAGACTATATGAAAATAATCTCATGTATGCCAAGATAAATACAGAGAGATATACAATACAGCATTATTTGTAATAGTGAAAAATTAGAAACTCATTTAAGTTCAAACAGTTTACTTAAGCAAATAATTGTACATTCATATGTTAGAATTTCATCATATCTTATATCATTAATCTTATTTTCCTCTTAATTATATGGGGAAACATGGGGAATATGTTCATTATATACCTTGGAAAAAAACACAATACAAAGCTAAATATATGGTATTATACTCAGTTTTTGGAAAAAATAATGCATGGACATTCATGTAAACGTATATGTATGGAGACAGGATTATAAAAGGAAATGCAACAAAGCAAAATAACAGTATTTTTGGATGGTATAATTATAGGTGATTTTTATTGTCCTGTCTATAGTTTTCAACATTGTCTAAATTTTCTATAATGACTTAAAACAAACAAACAGAGTTATCCCTCAGTAAGAACCAAAGCCAAAAATGGATTTGAAGTAAATGTTTCTCTCCATAGCCGTTATGAGAAGAGACAACATAGAAAAACATACCAACAGCAATAACGTACATTTCCAGTCATTTAATACATTTTGCACCAGTAGCAGCCTGATGTGGTGATGACTGAGTCAGCTACAATCTTGAAAGAATGAGCTTAGTAAAAGAATGCTGCCATTGCCCCCAAACTGTGCACAACTTTGGCAGGAAACTCACCTCTCTCCTTTATTATCATTCTTCCAATGTGTTAGGGTTTTGAATGAGAAGTGCTTAGGCTAAAGTATGTTTCTAATTAGCTTACTTATCTGAAGAATGAGTGTAAATGACATTAATGCACCTAATAAGACATCTTTGGTGATTCTACTTTTCCTTAACTAATAACACTACAGTGTGCTGCAGGGCCAACAAACACTGCCTCTTTGTTGACATAATAACTGAGCTTTAATTGGTTTGTGCATATTTATGTGACCTTAAGTGGAGATCAGAAACTGCTTGCAAGATTGAAGAAACACACTCAGGTTCCCACTCCAGCCTTGGACGCGTCAGCCAGGGAAGGTTTCACGGGAAAGGCAGGCTGCTAAAACATCATGTCTGAGCAGTGAATCCAGGAGGGAATGGGTCCTGGCCCTGACAGCTTATTTTTAAGCTCAGAGCTTTCACCTAATTGTCTGTTGTTGACGTTGCTGCAGTTAAACAACCAGAAGGAACTTGGGAACGTGCCCCTGGGTGGCACAAGAAGGGCGATATGGCAGCTTTCCTTTAACTATTCAAACAGTGTTTTCCCCCTTTGGGATGTAACTCAAGATGATTTTCTAAGTCCACCTAAGCTTTAAATCAAGACCAGAGCTCTCCCTCTGGAATCTAGCTGTGGCTGTGGGGTCATTTATTCTTAAGGAGTTATATGGGTGAGAAAGACAAACCTTTCCATAATCTTGAAATCCTCGGTCTGTGGGGTTGGGTCCTAGGGTACCCACAAGATAATCATACTTATTGGATAAAAGATTGTGGCAGTAGATTAGGGCCCAACGTGGATGGGTCCTGAATCAAAGAACAGTTCTGTATGCACAACACAGTACTCTCAACACAGGCACTATTCAGCTGTATGCACAAGCAACCAGTCAGTTATACTGTTGGCACTCCCATGACTATGGCCTATCTACTTAACTGGGTTACTGGAAGGAGCCAGTGGAAGTAAAAAATTTATTGTAATCTGAGATAATTAGATAATATAGCAAGACAAAAACTTCATTACATGGGTGCTGTTGCTTTTGTGGGTTATTGTATCTTTCTTTTTTGGGGAGAAGTTTCTAAGTGAGGTGGGAGACTGAGTTTGGCAACCTTTGTTCCTTATGACTCTAAAAATTCATGAGTTTAAAATATGCTCTATTAAAGTCCATAGGACTTACTCCAGTTAAATTAAGCTATGGTTAATAGAGAAGGATTTCGTGAGTCAATATTCATTTATAATAGTCCATGGTGTTGTGAAATGTATGTCATAATGTAAAATAGATATTTGATCAAAACCTGAAGAAGTATTGGTGAAAAACTTAAGAAAAAATTTATAAACTGTAAGTGAGAGCGGGGCATGCTAATATATTACCATTTTATTGACAAGAAGTTCAGGCCTAGCAGTTCAGAACAAAGGCTATAGCTAAGACCTCATAGTACACTCTGCTTATCTAAATATCTGGACAGCAATAGTCTGTCTGATTAGTACTGAACCCGGAAGTGCCACCTAAAATTTGATGGCAAGTGTCAAAACAAGAAATGGAAAAATAAGTAGTTATTTGACGGCATACCTCACTTCTTTACTAAGTCATTCAGGCAAAGATTAATGATGATTGTCAGGAAACAAAACAGATAAAACACTATGCTATCATGGAAGTTACAGTCTAATTGGGGGAAGGGCAGAGATAAACAAGTAAATTAGTAAAGGTATAGTAGGCCAGACATTGCAAAGTTCTATAAGGAAAAATGAAGCAACAGAGGTGGATAGTGTTGGGAGGAGGGAGGTCACTATTTTTCACAAGGCAGTCTTTAATAAGGTGACCTTTGAGCAAAGACTTAAATGAAGCGAAGAAGCAAGCCATGGGTCTATCTGGGGCAAAGAGGAGACATTAGGTTCAAAGGCACCGAGATGTCAAAGACTTGGCAGTTTCAAAGAAGAGCAAGTATATATGGATGGAGTATAGTGGGCACAGGAAAAAATGGTAGGAGGAGATGAGGTTACGGGGTGGGAGAGGCAGTCAGTTGATGGGTAATAAGCTACTGTAGGAGAAGGAATTGCTTGCAAATTAAGGAGAGGGCAGAGTGTTGGAGATGACTGTGAGCCAAGTTAATTGTTCTTCAGAACCAGCTTTGCATGTGAACCAGGCAAAACTAACTACCCAAGCGCTAATTAAAAAAATAAAAACACGAAGAGAAATTTGCTTAGAGAATGCATAGTTGGAATGATAATTCTGCTGCAACCTCCCTAGGGAGAACAGAGGACCCTTACTCTTTCCCTTAGTCGTATATTGCCATTTCCTTGCTGTTTTCCTTTTCAGGGAAGTAGTCAGCTCCTACTGTCAAGAGACAATAATATATATTTACAACTTTACATTCCTAGTCAAAATTATTCTTTCTACACCATGTTTGCTTTTCTTCAGGGGTCAGATCTGGAAGCCATCAGCTGAATCCCCAGAATTGGTGTCAGTTGGCTGATAGAAACATTATGCAAATGTAGGGTTAGGGAGTTAAATAATGCTGTTAGGACCATAGCCTTAGGCTTAAAATAAACCGTCCTGAGAAAGAGAGAAGTGGGCAGTAGGAAAGAATTAATTCAAATAGAAATTGAAACACCGCTCTGTCTCCCTTAGGTTTCTGTGTTTACTGATATAATATACAAAGTCCCATTGTACTATTGGAATGGGAGGTACTATTGGGAGATTTAGAATTCAAGCTTCAGTGATCATCCCCAAAGTCTCTAATGTAAAAATTTCAACCCATTTTGGTCTTAAAGACTTGGACCATTCACTCATTAAAAATGTCTACATAGGTGAAATCATTTTAGGAGACCTAGAGACCTCTCATGCCTACCAGTGGATTCAGGTTAAGTTTTCAACTACCAGAGGATCAAAAATGGAATTAGGAATGAGATCCAAACATATTTTTGTATGTTGTAAGTAGCACTAGCTTGGGGAGAAAGGACTGTGTTCCTTTCCAAGTGATGCCACTTAGCAGCTGTATGATTTTGGACAGGTCACAATCTCCCCAAACCTTCTCATCTACAATGTAAGGATAATTCTCTTTATCTCTTCAGATTTTCCTGAGTATTAAAATTGACATAAAATGTGATCAAATATTTTCTTAACTGTAAAATTATGAATAAATATGTGCTTCTATTAAACAGCTTTGTTGGATTTAAAGAATCACTCTACAGTGATTCTTGTGCACCATTTGAAGTTGTTATTTTATACATAGTTACACAAAGCCAAAGCTATTATTCTAGTGTTTCATAGGACATTGCTTTTAGGCTCCTAATATTGCGTGTGGCATCTGGGAAATGAAGTGTCCCTAATGGTAAGCTCATGTTTTGTTGCCATCCCACCCTCTTTTCACCTTCTGTGCCTGAACCCTTTTGGGCTGATCCAGCTTTGAGCCTTTAAGTTCAATGAAACTGTTTCTTGTTTCCCTAGAACACCAAATTACTAATCCTTAATCACCTAAAAAGTAATGAACATCTTAGCATCTTATTTGTTTGTTAGTTTTTAGGAAACAGTATTAAGATGTTCTCATTGAAAAAGTTCTGCAAATATCTAAGCCTTTCTCTGTCAGCAAGAATTTTAACAAATGTTTATTGCCTTGTTCCTAAAATGTCTTATGATTACTTACTTTAGCATAGCATTCTGAACCCAGTTTACCTTTTTTTTTAAATCTAAAATTATCATCATCATGAACATTACTTACTATGTTCTTTAGTACAGTGATAAATAATTTTTGTTGGGTGCAGCCCTCTTGCCTCTATACTAAATAGACCCAAGTTATTTTCAAGGCATCTAGATTCTTTTGCTTCTTTGCTTCGAGTCACCTGCATTTTCCCAGTTTATCTCCTTTCGGTGTAAGGCCTCACCCACTGCTGCTTTTAACTTACCCCCATTATGGTGCTTCATAAACAATGGTTTTAGCAGTATCTTCAGGTTTTTTGCCACATCAGTTTTATCTGTATTATATGTGTAATGCTTTCAACAACAGACTTGTTTTTCTTTTTAAACTTAAAATAATTTTTTAAAGATTTATTTATTAATTTGAGAGAGAGAGTGAGCAAGCGCAGAAGCAGGAGGGGTAGAGGGAGAGGGAGAGAATGCCAAGCATATCCTGCAATGGACACAGAGCCTGAATTGAGGGTTGCTCTCACCACCTAGAAATCACCTACTATCACTGTAACTGTTATATATATATATTAGCAATTAAAATAAATATATAAGGATTTTCAGCCAAGATGAAGTAAAAAGGAATGGATTTATACTCTCACCTGAAAAGCCACAAAAATGTAAAAAATATGTGCAATAATGATTTTTCAAGACAACGTATATTAGGTAAGAAGGACAGTAATTCCTGAGAGAGGGGAAAAAATTGACTAAGACTGGTAATTGCCCCGGCGACTCTTTGGAGAGTTTCTAGGCCACAGTACGAAGAGGATACATCAAGGAGGAGCAGGATGCACTCCCATTTGAAGCTGAATGTGTGAGGAGAACAAGGTGGCTGGAGTTTGCAGGATGAACATCCTGAGAAGAGAGAATTGTATGGAGAACTCTGGAGATCTGCAGAGTATCTACCTTGAGGATTCAGTTAAGTACCAATCAGTGCAATATTACACTGGAAATTTTAGGCAGCAAAGAATGACAAGGAAAAAAGCCACCTAGGTAGAAAAAAAGAAATAAAAGTCTTGGGGTGCATGGGTGGCTCAGTGAGTTAAAGCCTCTGCCTTCGGCTCAGGTCATGATCCCAGGGTCCTGGGATTGAGCCTGACTTCCTCATCTCTCTCTGCCTACCTCTCTGCCTACTTGGAATCTCTGTCTGTCAAATAAATAAATAAAATCTTAAAGAATAAATAAATAAAAATCTTTTATTTGCAGACAATACAAATATATAGAAAATCTAGTGGAATCTACCAAAAAGAAAAAAAAAAAACCCTACATAAACTAAGAAATAAATTCAGCAAGGTTTACAGGTATATAAAAATCAATTGTATTTTGATATATTAACAATAAATATTTGGAAATTGAAATAAGTCAAAACCATTTAGAATAGCATCAAAAATATGAAAAACTTAGAGATAAATCTGAAAAAAGTCGTATATTATCTATACACTGAAAATTATACAGTACCAGTAAAGGAAATTAAAGAAGACCTAAATAAGTGGATTTATATACTGTGTTTATGGATAAGAAGACATGATATGTTAGTTCTCCCCGTATTGATCTATAGATACAATTCCAAATCAAACTGCAGCAAGCTTTTTGTAGAAATTGGCAAACTGACTCATTTGAAAATGAAAATTCAAATTATCTAAAACGTCAAATGCCAAAATGACTTTGAAAATGATAAATTTGGAAGACTAACACTGAAATATTGTAAAGCTTGTTATAAGACTACAGTAATCAAGACAGTTCGGTATTGGAGTAACAAGAGACAGATCAATGGGACAGAAGAGGGTACAGAAACAGATCTACTTATAAATGGGCACTTGCTTTCCAACACAGGATCAAATGTAGTTCTATGGGGAAAGTATAATCTTTTCAACAAATTGTACTAGAACAAATAGATAGCTGTATGTAATGGGGAAAAAAGAGCTTTGGTCCATACCTCATAATGTACACAAAAAATTAATAACATATCATGTACAAAAAATTAACTTGACATTGGATCATAGGCAAACGTGAAACCTAAAATTATAAAACATCAAGGAGATAAGGTAAGAGGAAGCCTTTGTTTCCTTAGCCGAGGCAAAGATTTTTTAGCTGTGATAACAAAAGTATGATTCACAAAAGAAATAATTGAGAGGTAAATTTTATTAAAATTAAAATTTTGGGGTGCCTGGGTATTCTATCCTAGAAAGTAAAAGAAAAATGAAATGGTCAAAGAAAGGCCGAAGAAGTGTTATAGAATGAAGTGGACTGCAGAGACATGGCAACTCTTAAGGCCATTTGACTGAAGTGGCTGTATTGCCATTATGGCCTTTGTAAACAGATTAAAATCTAGTCCTGCACGTGCTTCAGTGTTATGAAATTATAACCCAAGGACAACCAGTCACAACCAGTGGGCCACCAACAGGCTTTCAGCTATAGCCAATCAAAAATGTCCTACTTTTCTCTTTTCTCTATAAAAGTATCTCTTTGATCTCCTGCTGGTATAGTGTTTTTTTTGTTTGTTTTTTGTTTTTTCGACAGGGAGAGAGAGAGATCACAAGTAGGCAGAAAGGCAGGCAGAGAGAGAGGGGGAAGCAGGCTCCCCGCTGAGCAGAGAGCCCAATTCAGGGCTCAATTCCAGGACCCTGGGATCATGACCTGAGCTGAAGGCAGAGGCTTAACCCACTGAGCCACCCAGGCACCCCTGGTATAGTGTTCTTAACCCCTTTCTTTTTGGTGCTGCCCAGTTTGAATAGATTTTTCTTCAAATAAACTCAAAATTAAAAAAAAAAAAAACTGGGTGAAAGATTTGAACAGACACTTCATCGAAGAAGATATACAAGTTGACAAATAAGCACATAAAAATGCTCAACATCATAAGTCATTAGGAAGTACAAATAAAAATCACAATGAGATATCACTACACATCTTTTAGTGTGGCTCTAAACTTAGAAGACTGACCATGTCAACTCTTGACAAGGATTTGGAGAACTAAACTTTCTAGTCTCTCCTTGTAGGAATGTAAAATGTTACATCCACTTGAGAAAACAACTTGACATTTTTTTAAAGAAGTTAAATATACAACCATTATTTACCTAAGATAAATGATAGCATATGACCATAAAATTGTACATGAATGTTCATAGCAACTTTGTAATAGCCAAAGCTAGAAACAAATGTCCGTCAACAAGTGAATGGTTAAACAAACATGGTGTCTCCAAACAATGGAGGGCTACTCAGCAATTTTAAAAAATGCTCTGGGCACCTGGCTGGCACAGTCAGTTAAGCATCTGCCTTCAACCCAGATCATGATCCCAGGGATTAAGCCTGGGATTAAGCCCCATGTGAAGTCCGGCTCCCTGCTCAGTGAGGGGTCGGCTTCTCTTTCTGCTGTTCCCCCCATTCATGCTTTTTCTCTCTCAAATAAATCTTTTAAAAATGTTATTTAAAATGCATTATTGATACATCCAACTACGTAGATGAATCTCAAAATAATAGAGCTGAGTTAAAGAAAACAGACCAAGAAAAGTCCACCTTGTATGACTATATTTAACAAAAACTCTAGGAAATGAAAACTCTGTTGTGACAGAAATGAATCAGTAGTTACTTAGAGATAGCGAGGTCAAAGGAGGGTACAAGTGGCACAAGGAAATCTTTGGGAGTGATGGATATATATGTTTATGTCTTGATTATGGTGACAATTTCACAGGTATATATACATTTTACATATGAGCACTTTATTATGTTGATTATACCTCATGCAACTATTAAAATATTAAATATATAACCATTACAAAATATGTATCCCGAAGTCATCTTGTATACAACACCGTCAGGATACAACAGGTGTTGTATACAACACCTATTGCTACCTATGTCAGTGTTAGGGTCCATGATCAAAGGGGGGTAGGGTTATGGACATTGGGGAGGGTATGTGCTTTTGGGTAAATCGGAAGGGGAGATGAACCATGAGAGACTATGGACTCTGAAAAACAATCTGAGGGGTTTGAAGTGGCGGGGGGGTGGGAGGTTGGGGTACCAGGTGGTGGGTATTATAGAGGGCACAGCTTGCATGGAGCACTGGGTGTGGTGAAAAAATAATGAATACTGTTTTTCTGAAAATAAATAAATTGGAAAAAAAAAAAAAAAAAAAAGAAAATGAAGGTCAAGCAAAGCTGTATTTTGCGCCAGTATCGAGAATCAAACCGACCGGTTGGGGCCATCCCTTATGGAGAGAGCGACCCCTCCCAGCCTCACAGACTAACTTTTATAGAGCGAATGCCATGCGGTTAAGCCTGGCCACACACAGGTGGCCAATGAGATTGTAACACACAGAGAAAGTTGCATAGTCATGCTAGGTCACACACGGGTGGCCAGTTGAATTACAATTCACACTATAATAGCTATTTGAACTAGCCTATCACTTTGGTCAGAATTGGCATCCAAAAGGTGGGGCCCACATTCATTGGTAGTTAGGGAGAAAGTATGTGCGCTTTACTGATTGTATGTCTCCACCTGGCCTGACTCGTCCTTGTATTCTGGGCCCTGTTATCAGGGACTGGTCAACCATATTTTACTGGTTTCTGGACTTGCTTTTAAATAAGTTCCCCTCAGGTGGGGGTGGAGGGGTAGGTCAGTTTAAGTTTTACTGCATAAACAACAAAATCCCTGTTTAACCGAGATGGAATTGCTCTGGCTAAATAGGCCCTTACAGTCAGAGCTTAAGTTTCTCAAAGGCTCGGTAAGACAAAGACTTAGTTTAGTAATTCTGATTTTCCTAATCATATTACATCAGTGAATTCTGGTTGCAGGTATGTCCATTTTTCCTAATAAGTAATGTAGATGGACTCTAGAAAATAAGTTTTTCATGCTGCTCAGGATTTTCCTTTCAAAGGCAAAAGGGAGCTTTGGAAGGCAGTGGAATAGCATCAGGAGACCAGGGTTTTTGGCCTAGTGTCACCTGGATCTTTGCCTCCATTTAGCCTATGTGTCTAAGAAAGTCACTTAACTTCTCTGCACCACATATGGAAAACAAGGAGCTTAAATTTAACACCCCACAACTTCTTCCACAACTGTCATTTTTGCCTCCAGCTTGTAGCTGTGTTCAAGAGGGCTGAGGTGACTGGAAGTTCAACCACCAGATGATAGCACAAGGTAATGAGAGAAGAATTATATGGCTTTAAATAAAAATCAAATAAAGGCAATTCAAATTTAGAAACAGAATAATTATAGTGATATTCTATGGTGACATAGTAAGGGTGGAATAAAAGATTTGCTAATCTCTCTATTTTTATAAAAAGAGTTTTTGAAGTACAATCTTCTCATCTAGGAATGGTGCCAGGTTTCTGTCTTAAGTGAATTTTTGTATTTTTTTTAACAACATTAAAAAGAAATTAATACTGTCAGAGTCCTACCCAACTCTAGCAGAAGTGGTGTTTGTATAATTGATGACAATCTGCAATCCTACCATAGCTCTTGTGATTCTACTGAAACATTTCTTATCATAAGGCCCATTTACCTTGGAATGTCAGGGACAACGCTAGACAGCTCTAGGACTGGTAAAAAATTAAACCTAAATTAAAGCCCAACCCAACATAGTTGGTATTTCTTCCAACAAATGGAGACCTATTCATAGCCAATGTTGAAAATTAAATGGAGCAGGCTCTTCTGACAGAAAGCAGCTATTTCCCTCCAAATAACAATTGAGAATATTGATCAGCATTTCTGCTCATTTCAGACTACAGCACTTGTTTCAATGACCTGCTGGGCATCTATAATCACAATGCAGACACCAGGTAGCTGGAACTCACTGGAGACACTTACAAATCCATAGGTAATAATAAGAGTGTACAAGGTAGCAATGTTTTGCTCCGTATGTTTTCTTCTATAAATTCCGTGAGAATCCTCCCCTTCTTCCAGAAAGGACAACTGCACACTGAACCACAGAAGCATGGGGGAAACATGGAGTGCCTTCTGAGTCCTTCCACTCCCTCATCATCTCTTTTCTCTTCTCCAGATCTGTCCTTGGAAAACCAGAGGTCACACATTCCTTGTATTTCTCTAAAGAAATTAGACCTACTACTCCTAATAAATCACTAGTATTTTAGTGTCAATGAACATGGTGTATTATTTCCAGAAATTCAGCCATGTCTCTATGGTAGAAATTAAAAGTCTTTGGCTATAAGGGGAAAATGCTATGGGATGGGAGAGTTTCTGACATTCTTCCATCTTGCCATGTAAATATCTAGATACTGTGTTTTCTGGTAGTTCCTGTACTTTACCCTTTTTTCTTTCATCAAAATTTGGTTCTTTTGATACAGGTCTTTGGATATAATCTTTCTAATAAAAATATTCTTAAATTTTGCATCCTAAATAACATAGCCAGTTCATGAAATAATATATAGATTACCATTTATTTATTTGCTCTTACATTACTTCATTCAACACTTACCGCACACCCTGAGCTCTAGAACTAGACAGCCTAGGTTTAAATGGAACCTGTGTTGGTGACTAGAATGAGACTTTGGAAAATTTATTTAACATCTTTGTTTCTTTGTTTCATCATCTGTAAATGGAGACATTGGTGCTTCATCATAGAGTTGTGAGAATTAAAGACTTAATATGTAAAAACTCTTAAAACTGCGCCATAATGATAACAACTATATATACATAAGTGGTCACTAGTTCTACTACTGTGTTTTTCTAGAAGGGCCCTAATCCTATTCATCAGGGCTCCACCCTCAAAACCTACTCAATTCAAGTTTGGAGGCATCACCTCCAAATTCTGCCATATAGATTAGGATTTCAACATAAGAATTTGGGAGGGGGGCACATTTAGTCCATAGCAATATGTAATCTTATTATATCTCAAAATAATCTTGTGCTCAAGATCATCTAACTGGTAACTGCCTAAGTCAGCATTCAAAGCCAAGCCTCCTTGACTCAAGAGTGTGACTGCCGGCACCTCCCCCACCCCCCTCCCACACACACATTGTTTTTTCCTACTGTACCATACCATCAGTAACTAATTCTATGGAAAGACTCATGCAAAGTCTTCCAGAGAGGAAGATGTTTAGGCAGCATCTTAAGAAAGAATGAGAGCTATCAGGCAGAGAATGGAAGAGGCATTTGTGGTATGGGAAACAACAGGATTACAGAAATTAGAAACTTTGGGTGGCTGGTTTTGTTCTTAGCCAAGGAGGTGCTGCACCACATTGTAGATCTGCTCTTCAAGAATAGGAGGACAGGAGAAAAGATAGGAGGGTAGGGGATAGAGGACAGGGGAAAAGAATCAGGACATCTAATGGCAGAGCTTGCTGAGCTCCATTCTCCTCTGCAATCCCAAAGCAGATCCTGGGTAATGATCACCGTTTCTCTCCATTATTCTGTCCATGGTATAAACAGAGTGGTTCAGCCCATAGTCATTTATCCAGACCTGCTTTCCCCACCCAGAAGGGAATTATATTCCTTAGGAACAATACTTCTAGGCCTATTGGTTACGATTTTCTCCTAAAAATCGTAAGGCACTTTTGGTGGATTTTATTTGATTTCCTTATCAGAGGATGTTATTTGAGATTTTGCAGGTGCAGGCTAACATCTGTATGAGGAAGAGGCATTTTTGTTTATTTGTTCACTCTTCTGACTCTACAGGGCATGTTGGTGCATCTGGTTAAGCCTAGGGAAGAAGCATTTGCAGGACCAAACCTCACCATCTTATCAGTGTGCCAAGATGTTTTGAATGTAAAGACAGGGATGTATTATCCACTGGTTCTGCTGCTTGAAGGGCCTTTGTCTGATTGCTTTAAAATGTGAATACTTTTTTATAGAAAATACTTTGTGTGGTTGCAGTATAAATAAGGTGTTACAATGAATTTTAACTGCATTTAAGTAGGCATTGCAGTACCAAAAGATGAAGGAGAGAAAGTGGAATTGAGATCATTATAAAAAATATGGATCTAGAGATAAGGCCTAATATAAAAACAGATTTTGGTAATGGCTTGGAGTAAATTGAAATTTGGTCTCAATGCTAATGTGGTTGAATACAATCTAGAATAATATACTGGCCTGATCTTCTTTATCACTCCATGGAGATAAACTCCTCATGAAATAACCCTTAAAGGTTTCATGCTATTGCTGTGTGGTGCACAAAACAATAGCCACTACCACCACCACCCCCACCACCCCCAAAACAGATTAACTAAGTGGGGTCTATTAATGGAGAATGGTTTCATGTAAGTTTCAGAGCAGTTTACTGATTTCAGAAGTTAGCGTAATAAAAAAGCATTTTGTTTGTCAATATGGCTGGGGATATGTGTATGTGTGTATGTTTGTATGTAATTGTCACAGAAGTAGGTTTACATGATAACTAAGTCATACCCCTTTATCACAAATCAGGCCTTTTAATTCAACAGATCTTGGTTAAAAGTCAGAGAACCTCACAGGCTAGATATCAAAAACAACAATGGGAGATTAGTAAGATTTTAATAAAATTGCCCTTTATTGAAATACCTGATCTGGTGTTTCAGTCACTAGAGCAGAAACTAAGCCAATCTCAGAGGCTTAAATACATTAGCCTTGTACTTTACATATAGTATCTTACTAAATATATGTTGAAAAATTGAATTTCAAATAGTAAATTTGAACATAGTAGGTCAAACATTTAGATTATCTTTGGAATTTGATACTCAAGGTTTTCTGTTAGCAAAGGCTCATTTTTACGTGGCTTCTATGTTTCAAGTGACAGCAGTAACCCACAGACCTTTCTGAGTCATTTATCAGTCTCTTCCCAGCAGCTGTCTCCATAGACCTGGCCCTTCCCCTCAAACACAGCTTTTGGTGTTTGCTCTTCTGTATCACTTTCATAAAAAGGATGGAGTGGGGAGGGGAAAAAGACAAAAATCTGTGTATTTCCAATGGAAAAGTAAAGCTTTATTTATATTTTTATTAAAAGACCTGAATGATTGGACAAGTAATATTTTTAAAAAGAACTATAGCTGTTTTAGTTATGGCTATTGAGCTTAGGATAGATGTTGCAAAACCAAACAATTTGAACTTTAGTGTAAATAGAAATTTTTAAGAAAATAGGATCATGTGTGGCTTCTTTATTTTAGCTCATCAGGCCATTTTGTTTATAAAGTTTTCTGTCCCAAGTAGGAGGTGTGACTATATTACATCTATACTATTCTGGTTATATATGATGGCATTCATCATCAGAACTTCTGAAGTGCTCAACATTTCTTACAGAATCAAGGCCAGATTCTTTGTTGCATGGATATTAGTAGTGCACATTGGCTCTTCTTTTCACATACCATTGCCCAGCTGTCAAGCTGAACAGCCTCTTACTCTCCTTGGAAATTGATGCTTTCTTGGTTCTGTTTCTTAGTGTATCCACTTCTTTCCACCCATTTCTTCCATTCTTTTTTTTTTTTAAAGATTTATTCATTTATTTATTTATTTGAGAGCACGCGTGGGAGGATGTGCAGAGAGAGAGGGATAGTCTTAAGCAGATGCTGTGCTGAGCGTAGAGCCTGATATGGGGTTCAATCTCACAACCCTGAGATCACTACCTGAGCCAAAACCGATTGGCTGCTTAACCAACTGTGCCACCCAGGAACCCCTCTTCCCACCCACTTCCATGTGTTTATATCATATCTGACCTTAATGATTCAACTCAAATGTCAACATTTTTAAAATAATTTCCTGATTCTTAGGTTGGACATTTTTTTTCCCTCTCCCTCATTTATAAAATCTCTCACATATTGAATCTAATTTTGTGATGCTTTCTTTTCTACTGTAGCAATAACAACAATAATAATAAACATTAAATACTGTTCTATAATACAAAAGCTCCTTATGTACATTATTTCATGTAATCTACATAACAACCCCATAATGTCGATACTATTATTATTCCTAATTCACCGGAGATGAAATCCTTAGAGAGGGCACAACAATTATCCAAGGCCAGATATATGATTTTAGATCAGGATTTCTAATTCATAGACCTTGTCCTTAACCAGGGGAGAAGACTGTGCCTCATACCTGCACCTCCTTTTGTTTGTCATTTATCACTTTCTACTTTGTGTGTAATTACCTATGACCTGAGTTACTATAACTGTTGTTCCTTGAAGGCTAAAATTATGTTTGATGCTTCCTGGTATTTAAACATTACTTGACTCAGTGTTTCATACAAATGTAAGGGTGGTCCAAAACAATTTGGTGAACAACTGAAAAACTTAGAACCTTTCATACATTCTTTTATAGCTCTGACATGGAAGATTTCTGAGAGAGGAAAGTACTATGTTTAACTGTCATCAAAATAAAATGGAAAATACAGCTTGACCAGAAGAAATGACATGTTCCAGAAGAACAAAATTAAAACAGGATTTTAAAATCTATTATCCAGTCGATCTGAAAATAAATAAGGACAGTCCTGTGATTGAAAGAGTAAATGTCTTTAAACTTTCATTGTCACTGTATAACAAACATACATGTGGAAGTCAGAAATCTATTTCCTACTGAAACAAAAGGTTATACTTGATTAAAAGAAAAAAATTAATATTAGTTGAGCAACAGATAATATTATTGCTATTTTAATAATTAATATAAAAGTAAATAATAACACATTGTATTTATTTATATTTATAATATCCAGATGAATAATTGGCTGATTTTCATCAATATGGTGTCATTGAATTGACAGAGCCTCAATATTAAAGTAGAAGGTGTTGAAGATAAGGTGTCTTATCTGAAGACTAATAAGCTTTTTATCTTTACCAAGCTCTCTTATCATCATTGCTCTCCTTTGGAAGCTCAAGAGAGTGGCAGCCTTGAATAAACACTGCTATTTCAGTCATCATGTCCAGAGACTGATTCAGAGAGGAAGTGTCCCATTAGAAAGATGGAATGTAGTTCAGGCTTATGAGCTGGCAGGTAGATCTGTGAACAGCTCACCTTCTAAGGGTGAAGAACCTTCTGTTTTGGATCATTTATTTCAGTCATCCTAACTCCATATAGAGTTGTACACTAAATGCTAAAAAGAGTCAGACTTCCTTCACCCATGGTCACGTAAGTATGTGGCTCCTGAGCATGAGCTTTAAAGAGAAATAAGGATGAAGGATTAGTTGATTGGCAGGTTTTTTTTTTCAAGGCCTTTTGTTTTGTTTTGTTTTGTTTTTTTATTAATTTTTTATTTTTTATAAACATATATTTTTATCCCCAGGGGTACAGGTCTATGAATCGCCAGGTTTACACACTTCACAGCACTCACCAAAGCACATACCCTCCCCCATGTCCTTAACTCCACCCCCCCTTCTCCCAACTGATTGGCAGTTTTTGTCTACATTCTCAAGGGTGTTATTAAATTGTGTGTCCTGCAAAGCTTCCTAAATATAAGTATGTTCCCAATATTGGATATATTGTCCTATAAAGATCCAGTCACCCAAGAGGTTTTATTCTGATTGCTTTTTGTCTATATATTGTTAACATCCTGTAGATAGAACCAAGAAGATAGCATTTTCATGAAATGATTTTTGGATGAATACTGTCTGGATATTGGAACCTCAATATTTCTTACAGTAATCTTCCATACAAAGGTTTATTTAGCTCTACACAGATGTCATGAGGGCTCCTATTAGGATCTTGATTAGTTACTTTTATTTTCTACTGACAGTTTATTCTACACAAACACACACACACACACACACACACACACCCTACATTTAGTCAAATTCTGTTCATAATGAAATCTTCATGATTAACCTTTTGAAGCTATGCCAAGGGTCTCACAAAGGATCCTGAGTTTTAGGATAGCAAATTACACTGATAGTTCCTAAAGAGTTATGTGTTTTGTCTTTGTAATAGAGGCCTTAAATTTCTTTAGCTGTCCATCCCATTTAGGAATCCCTGATCATACTGAACGAGTTCAAGGATTTCCTTGATTCAACCAACATAAATCAAATTCCTTTTCCTGGCATAAAGGTTGATAATGATTTTCCTTCCTCTTCTTTTTGTACCTTATGCTTCTAACAAGGAAATACACCTCCAGTGCTTTCCATCTTGGTACCTTTCAACTTTGGTGCCCTTCCATATGCTGTTCTCATTAGAAATGTGTCATACTCAGGGCATATGTTACCTTCTCCATGAAAAGTTCTTTGATTTTGTCCAGCAGAATTGGTCTCTTCATTCTCTAAACTTATATCTCTCTTGTAGTTCTTATCATATTATTTAAATGTTAATACATGTCTGGTTTTCTCAATGTGGGAATAAATCACTTGAAGCTAGGGAATATATTAATCTCATCTTTGAATTCACCTTGGCTCCTAAAACAGTGCTCAAAAAAGGTAGAGAGTAAACATTTGTCAGGAAATATTGAGTGAATTATCCTTTTTCCTAAAGACAAAAATGAAGACAATTTTGTACCATTTGTGTAAAATATTGGGTAAGGTTGTCAATACTGTTGTATGCAGAATCTTTTCCTTTTTTTTTTTTTTAAAGATTTATTTATTTATTTGACAGATTGAGAGAGAGAGAGAGATCACAAGTAGGCAGAGAGGCAGGCAGAGAGAGAGAGAGAGTAGGAAGCAGGCTCCCTGCTGAGCAGAGAGCCCAATGTGGGACTCGATCCCAGGACCCTGAGATCATGACCTGAGCCGAAGGCAGCGGCTTAACCCACTGAGCCACCCAGGCGCCCCAGAATCTTTTCCTTTTTTATTGAGACAATTAATAGAGATACAAGGGATATGCAGACAATTATGAAGGATATATTTTAAGGTAAGTTGTGGAAATAGTTCAAGATTTTGGAAAATATATTTCACTAAGAACCAGTTATAAAATATTATTTAGTTATTTTTCTGTGGGATTCTTAAATCATCTATAAGCTGTCTCTCTCTTTCTCTGTCTCTCTTTGTCTCTCTATCTCTTTCTCTGACTTTTTCAATCTCTAAGGTAACTTTTGATTCTTGGGATCATACTATGGTCTTTGATATACTGGTACTTTTCTCAATAAGCCCTTTTTGGGGCTATACCTTTTGATGATTTAAGAATAGAAGGAGAAGTAAAGAAGTGCACCTTCCCCTCTGAATGTCATAATGGCTTTCCACAAAGAGGTGGGTTGCTCATGATTCTTGCTTTTCCAATTCTTACTTTTCCCAGGGTAGATAGAATATAGGACCTCAGATATTGGTCCTTTAAATTTAATCATGCCATTTTATTATAATGTTTTTTAATGGAATGCTTTCTAAATGATTTGATGCAGGTGTGTGTGTGTGTTAAGGAGCGAGAGCAAAGAATGAGGTGAACATGAGACTTCAGGGATGGATATGGAGCAATAATTGAGATTTTACAGTGGTTGCAGAGCATTTGCCAATATCCAGTCTTGTGGGTTCTTAGTCTTAGGAAAAATACTCTTGTGCTTCACTGAACCCTTATCTTGATTCCTGCAAGACCTGACTACAGCCTTAATCTTTTTCATGGTTCTCTGTTTTACTTTGAACAACATACAGCAGAATGCATCATCAATAAAACCAGTAAGTTGTAATCCTAGTTGGGTATAACACGTTTTTCCCCTCTCTATTACTTAAAGCTTATCCTTGAAAAAATTTAGCTGTACCATTTCCTGGAAACAGAAATTAACTAAAATTGTCAAGTACCTCTGGTTACAGGAGGAATTTTCATTGCAGTGCATAAGGGTAATGTTTTCAGTGTGAGAATAAAATTTGAGAAATGTACATCCAGATAGTATGCCCAAACTGTGTCCACAAAATACCCAAGCACCTCATCGATTTGTGAATAACTAGTAGAAAAATATGTAAGTAAATAATAATAGGATGTTATGGGAGCTGGAAGGACTGTAGAGAAAAACACATCTAAGTATCTCATTTTTGAAGAAGAGAAAGTGAAGTCCAAGTGGATTAACCGATTTTTCTCAATATCATTTAGCCATTAAGTGACAAAGCAAGGGTTCCTGACTCGTGGTCCAGAGCTCCTTCCATTAGTATTAGAACCACCTAGCTTCAGTAATTGAGTCTCTTCTTCCACTGAGATGTCCCATTCCGTCATTGTGTAGGTCTGATTCTTATGAATTGCTGTCTAATATTCTTAACATTCTCAAAATCCACTTTCCCATACCTTCCATGCATTGGACCTTGTTCTTCACCTTAGGGCCACATATGTCAAATTGTCCCTTCTTTCTAGTTGCAGTACTTCAACCACTTAAAGACAATCAAGGTTTCTTTGTCCCCACCCCTGCTATCCCATGCCTTCCTGCAATTTTCTTTTTCAGGATAAGTATTCTCAGTCCCTTTAGTCCTTCACATGAAGAAAATAGAAAAAAAAAAAAAGCGTTTTTTTGCTAGCAGTTAATCAACTAGTTTACATTATTCTCTTGTTTTTAGTTTTGTATTTTGTGTTTTATTTTTACAAATCGCAACTAACCATTCTCATGGCTCAGCTCTTCCCCTGCCTCCTGCCAGTCTCTCTCTGATCTATTTTGAGGTTGAAACTTAAGATTAGGAGTCATTTGGCAGAGAAAAGTCAACTTGGGAGTTACCATTGAAGTAGAATATGTTCTTTTCCCTCCAAGTTTTCAGTTAGCGTGTCTCCCCTCCAGTGAAGGGGTAAGAGTGAATCAGCAGGATGGTGCCAGCAATGATACAGGCACCTAACTGTTATGGTTAGAAGTGGCTGCTTGCCATTCTGCAGAGAGGAGCCATGTGGTCAGCAAAAGGCCTTGCAGTCCACTCTGTGTCTCTGTCGCTGGCAGCCTAAGAACAGGAAGAAAAAAAAGGACAAAGTTGGTTGACTTAACAGCTTTAAGCTGTGTTTAAAATGTGTGTGTCCAGCCCTATGGGACAGAACCATTCAAGAGTTTGTGAAATTGTTACAGTGAATTCATGAAATTTTCTTGTATATTATTTGAAACCAATTAGAAGATTTAAGAGTCTGGGAAGAAATATTTGAATTCCTGTGATTATAGATGGCAAAGGTTTAGTAGTTTCCACCTGGGGCATTGAAATGTAAACTCGTGTAGCAAATTTCCACGTTTTCAGACTTTATTCTCTTTGGAGGTCTTACATGGTGCTCAGGTTAGGGAAGGAAGGATTAAGAGACAGACAGGAGGCTGCAGAGAGAAACGTGGGTGGAAGGGAAGGACCAAGTAGTTGTAGATTGCACATAGTGAATGAAGGATTACAAAAACCAAATTGCTAATCAGTTAAATACAGATAAGAGGACTAACATCCTAAAGTGTTGAAACAAAAATTAAATTAAAAAGAAAATAGTAGATGCTGATGATAACTTTACCATCTCAAAAATTTCCCATTGAAGCTGTTTTCCTTTTGTTTTGAGATAAAAATGAAAAGCTTTATGTTTTTTTTGCAACTGATGTTGCCTAAGAAAGATATTCAGGACTCAAAGATCAGAGGGATAAAGTTATCTAGATTAGAGACTGTCAGAAGAAAGGTCGTGTGTATGTATATGTGTGTGTGAAAGGGAAAGTTTTGAAAATACATTTATCATTATAGTCTTTTAAGAACAGATGTCTGCTCTGCCTCCTTAGTTCTGCTATATCCTGCAACCCTCCTTTCCATTTGCTTGTCCTTTCAGGACTATGCTTACCTGCTTAAGTAGCCTTTAAACTAGCTCTGGGAAGAAAAAAAGAACAACAACAACAACAAATAGAACTCAATGCACTTGACTGCAGAGTTAGAGAATTGCTTTCTTAAAACTAGCAAGGGTTCCTCATGATAAACATTGCCCATCAGAGTGTATCAGGCCTTCACACTAGGAGGGCATGTAAATTAGAAGGCCATGTTTTCCCAATGCAAAGATTATAATTACAAAAACAATTTCAGGGGCAAGATTTTGCTGTTTCGAATTGCTCTTCCAAGTCTCTGTTTACAGTATTTCTAGTTAAACATGACATTCTACTCTGGATAACATCGTGAGAGCAAGAAAACCTTAGAATTTCAGAGCTCCAAATGGGGACAGTCTAACCCAAAGGGAGATTCTGAGCAACAGTGGGAGTTGGAAGCCTCACCAATCCTTGGCCACTTCAGTACTCCCATTGTACTGGGAGTTCACCTCTTTTGTTCTCTCTCTGTTCCTTTTTGACTTCTTTCCCCCAACCTTTTTCACATTCATTTGGAGGCACAGAAGGGAAAAAGGTGGAAACAAAAAGTAAAGGTAAATCATTTAGGGAAGCTCATCTTTAAAATAGAAGAAAAATTGATCCCCCTGAAGTGTCAGTAAGTACCTACCACATTTCTACTTAGTTCTGCGTAAGTTACACTAGGTTGCTTCTTATTCCAGATAACAGGAGAACTCTACAGTGGAGAACACTAGGCAATGAATATTTTAAAATATGAGAATAGGGCCAAGCCTCAATTGTTTAAAGTTATGTAGGACGATGGAGATGTTGATTACACTCAGTGGGCAGGTAATCTTTAAATACTTTCTATTTGGATACGAACAAACTCTAATGCTTACATAAAATAAGCGCTATGTGTGACAAAACCCAAACCTCCAAAACACCAAGAGAGACACCCATTGAGATGACCAGAGGAATCTGAGAAATGCTTGTTATGTACAGAGCCATCTGCCATGCTTACCTAGTGATATCAGAGGCAGTTTTTCATCCTCTGAAGCTTTTAGCAACACCATCCGCTAATCCAACAAGAAAGTAGTTTGGGTGGTTTTTTTCTCCACAATTATCCTAAAAGGAAGGCATATCATAACAGAGTTTACTAATATACTGTAAACTAAATTGTAATATATTGTAAACTAATATATTGTAAACTAAATAAATTCAGTTTAGAAAAACTCTATAGACTTTGGGAATATTTAGAAACATTTTTTTTCAGAGTCCCACAGTTTATTCTAGGCCAACCAAGACTCTGAGTTTCCTTTGTAGGAGGATGATACTATTCTTTAAACTCTTCATTTGCCTGTCCAAAGATTATGTGGACACTATGTGTGAAAGGGAGCCTCCCCATGTCTTTGAATAAGATGATGTTTGACCTCGGATGATTAGTAGTTACTCTCCTATGAAGAATGATCACCATGACCCTGCCATCATAATCACTATTTATTTCTTGCCCTTTTTTGGTTCATAATATGTCCTTTTATGTAAAGTAATTTTTACATCTGGCCCCCTCCCTCAGTTCATTTGTAGAAGTTTATTTATACAAAAATATTTTTAAAAAAATAATCAAAATAACAGAGTATAGGTTTAGCTTTTTGCTATAATTGCTTCCTAGTGAGGATCGACATATAAACATGGTTGTTTATCATGGTCTGTTGGGGAGGAAGGAAAGGAATGGACTGGGATGATAAGAAATATAGTTCCTATTTTTATCCTCCGAAGCCTTTTGAAACATCTGGTGAAAGGATCGTCTTTATATGTTTCAGTTTCTTGGTTTCTGAAATGGGTAAGGGACCACCTGGCTATAATTTATTTCCTGGGGCAGAAGTGGTAATGTGTGAATGAAGTGCTTTCAGCAGCCACATGGGAAGATCTGGATTTCATCAGATGTCTCAGAGGAGAGCACTTTGTGTTCTGCATGAGTCAGGGCCATGATTGGGCATCATGGCTGCAGCTATTTTATGCATAAAAGCAGTTGAATAGTCTATGAGATTATTTTCATATTTTAAACCTAAATTTAGGGTGTCCGTCTCTGGAGAGGAGAGCCTTAACTCTGATCTGTAAGGATCTCAAAAGATAGAAGACAGAAGACAAGAGAGGCTTTTCACTCTTATTGTAAGAATAGTTTCAGTTCTGACTATCCTTGGTCTGCCATGTTAACTTTTATGGAATTTATCTTGTCATCTTGAATCTTAGATAGCCAGATGTATATCTTCTGCACTTTCTGGACTGGAAATTTCTTGAGGGTGAGAACTATATCTCAATGGCTCTTGGCACAGTGCTGGGTGTGTGTGTATCTGGCACCAAATTGATCATTTATTGAATGATCAGGATCCTTAACCTACCTGTACCTCACTTTCATCATCTGTGGTAGTGATTTCATAAAGGTTGCCATGAGGATTAAATGAGTGAATCTATTTATAATTCTTAGAGCAGTGCCTAGCACATAGTGGATAATTGATATTTACCTGGACAATGGAAAGTATGGAAGAGGGGGTGGAATTCCTCTTTTCTCTCCTCTATGGGAATGAAGCAGAATGAGCATGAAGACTTAAGGTTCTGAGAGGAAGATACTATGCAAGTAGAACACATATTTTTTACATATTTGAATCACTTGGAGTTATGAAAATTCAAATATTTTATACCAAGTAAAATATCTTGCTAGGGGTTAGTATGTACTAGGTAGAATGAACGTATACAAGAGAAAAGGAAAAAAATGATAATCATGGTTCTTTTAAAAATTAAAAAAAAATGTATTTATGAGAGAGAGAGAAAGAGCGAGCTGGGGGAGGGGCAGAGGGAGAGGGAGAATCCTGAAATACAGAGCCTGACACCGGGTTCCATCCCACGACCCTAAGATCACGACCTGAGATGAAATCAAGAATCTGCCGCTTAACCAACTGAGCCACCCAGACATCCCAATAATCACGGTCCTCATTAGGTTGTAATAGCTTTCCATTCAGGGATTCTTTTTCAAAATTTGCCTCAGTCTTATGACACATTTACTAGAAACACTGTGAAACTTAGCATAGTTTTGAGGGGATCAAATAGAGCTGGGGATGGAGGAGAAAAAAAGCTCTAAAGCAGATTATAATGTGTTTGGGTGAAAGACCCAGAGTGTTGCTGAATCGATTAGGTTCACATCCACAGACAAAGCTGATTTGGGCCCAGTGGGGATTTTGGAAGTGCTCTGAGCTTGACCTACTTAAAGGCTGAAAGTTTTTTTTTTTTTTGCTTTTGTTTTTTCCTAGCCTTTACACAAGGACATACGTTTTCGAGAAGGTTCATTTTGCCCATACAATAATGTGACACAGCTAGCCGTATCAGACAAGTGCACCCTGCTCATCAGTGAAGGGATTCTAAAACTTAATGAATCCATAAGTCCACTAATGATGTCTGGATGTTACTAAAGCTATTATCCCAGACTGCTTCTGACATTTGTGTCTTCATCTCAGAGTGCTAGCATTCTTCGGTTTCTCCCAGTACATGTTGAGCTTTCTTAACAGGTAAATATAGGTCTATGTATGCAACTTACATTTATAGAACCTTTTAGATTTACATTAATACGTTAGCCATTAACACGTTAGCTATTAGTCACAATGTGGCTGTTTTAAATTAAAATTAAGCAAAATTTAAAATTCAGTGCTCCCATCATCCTAGCCACATTTCAAGTGCTGTAGTCACATGTGTCTAGTGGCTACCATATTGGACATCACAAATTCAAAATCTGTGTCTTCTTGTAGAAAGTGCAATGTGATGGTGCTATACTAGACAATAGGTGCAAGGCAAGAAAATTTACCAGTTGTCAATAGAAAGCAACTGTATCCTGTTTCAAGAAAACCCAACCTGTGAAACTGCAGGCTTACAAAGAGAATAATTTAGGAAGCATTCATTCGTCTCATATGGCAATTTAGAATACATTCTACTCAGCTACCTCTACTGATTTTTAAATATTTACGGATTCTTAATTGTGTTTAGAGAACAGCCGGAAACTAAAATAAATACCAAGTAAAATAAAATAAAATAATAAAATGCAAGGCTATAACGAAGCATTAAGTCACAGGAAACTGTACAGCTGGGAAATTTTATGAGGGTGGTAGAGTGGCTGTTTGAAATATACATCCACATATGTACTTCAAAACCAGCCAACCTGGATCTGGGTCCTAATTTTGCCTCTTGAAAATGGTGGCCCCCTTGGGCAGAAATGGGCAAAGTGGTTTTATCTTGAGGATTTACTATAGAAGCATGTGTGCAGCATAGGTGGTTGTTAATGGCGGGCTCTTTTCCAGTTCCTCTCTTCTTCCTCGCCTCCTCCTCAGAGCCTTCTTTTGCCTTCTTCCTCTCTCGCATCCTAGAGCCTGGAGCCTGGGCATTCTGTGTTTCAGGATTCAGCTGTGCTAGTGACATAAACCCTTTTTCTGTGACATCCCCCAGCCACCCCTTCAGATAACATCCTGCTTTCATTCAGTTAAAAGGTGCATGTCCCCTAGGAAAGGACCACTGGCCTCAGGAAGCTCATGCCCCATGGCAGGCCATGATGGAGATATTGTTGGCCACTTTCTATTACTCTGTAGTCACATCAGAAGGGGATAAAACAACATTAGAGTAGTCATCACGAGATCTGGGGGTACATCTCCATGCTGACAGTGATTTCTGCAGTCTTATACTTCACAGCACACGTCTTCATTCGTGAAGTAGAAAGGTTGTACTAAAAAGTCTCTTACTGCCCCTTTCTGTTCAGACTTCTGTAAAAACCTCTAACGGCCTCCCAGCTACACTGGCAATTCTGTGAGGGCAGGGATTTGAAACATCTGCTTGCTCCTCTCTCTTTCAAGGTCTAGCACAATGCTGCTCACCTGACAGCTGCCCAGGGCATATTTATGGATGGAGCCATCCTGTCTCCTTTTATGTTCTTTCCTGCTGAACCCAGTATTCATATCACCCACTACCTTCACCCCCCTCAGCTCTGCATGCCACTACTTCTGGTATTACCACGGCTGTAGCCTCTCTTTTTAGAAAGTTCCAGAAGCTCTGCTGCATTACACCACCGTTTCTGATTCCTCCATAAAGCTGGGGCTGGAAAACAAACTGTACTGTGTAATTATCCTTGCAACATTCTTCTCGAAGACTTCCAATTTAATAGAATTACCAAGATTTAAAAACATTAAAACAAAAATGAGCTTGTTAGAGTAAATTAGGCTTCATAAATGTGTTCCCCTTTTATTACAAAACATTGATTTCTGTGGTCACCTTCTCTAAATTGTTGAATGCCGAGTGGTTTGCCTTAATTGGCAAGGAGAAATGTCATCAAGCAGCCACCATGGAAGCCAGGCAAGGGTGAGTGGGATGCAGAAAGGGAAAAAGAGGAATGGGGGCAGAGATGGCTACCTAGTGAAGTGGAAGTCATCACGGGGAAAAAGACAGACTCCTGCCTTGCTGAAGCTCTAGGGGCATAGTAAGACTAGTCTGGGACGCTGAGGGATGCAGTATAAATACATGATTCCACAGCAAGAACGGCAATTATTGTTTCCCAAGCAGGAAAGATTTTGTTCATGATACGGGAACCTGGCCTCACACAGACGGATGAGCAGAGCTGCCGGGATTCCCAGTTCTGCCCTTTACCGGGATGACTTGACCCTCTGGGCTCTCAGGGTCCCTGTCTCTCACTGTCCATGATGCCGGCCTACCCCGCTCATGGGGCTCTTGTGTGGGTTTACCAGCCCCCAAACAATCTTCTTCAGGCTCTGAGCTTCTTGAAGATCATAGTAATCAGTGTGAAGAAAGCAGAGTGGCCCTTTCTGGAGCCTCCTAACCACCAGTTTGGAGAGGAGAGCCGTGGCTGTGGCCAGCCATAATGAAGCCCCCACGGGGACTAGTCCCAGGAAGGTGGGAGGAGAAGCAGTTGCAAGACTCTGAGTTCCTGCTGCCAGTACACAATCCTTTTCTCTACTTGAGGATGAGCCCTGCTTGATACTGGAGGAGCGGCTGGCAGGGAGAGGCTGAGTTTCTTGAATTAGGGCCAGTGGGAATTTCTAGAGGTGATGATTTCATGCTGCTCGTTTGCTCTTGGGGAAAAATTATAGGCGCTCCCAGGCCAATGACCAAATCCTTGAGAACTTGCTGCAATAGTCAGACCTCCTTAGGAAACCTTCTGAACGCTGCTGCCCTCCCACACGGGGATGATATTCAGTTAAAAAGCAAAAGATTCCCAAATAACAACAAAAACGATAATAGTGGCAATACACAGCATTTGCTTACTACCCCACAGAAACTGTTGTATGAACTTTATGTGTCCAAGCAGTTCATCCTCACAAAAACTTTGTGAAATTTGTTGTTTTGTTTATAGATGAAGAATGTAAGACACAAAAAGATAACCTGTCCTAGATCACAAAGCTAGTAACTGGTGAAATCTGAAATTTGAACCTAAGTATTTGACTTCAGACTCTGGACTCACAGTCACATGTTAAGAACATTCCCCTAATACTGAACATTCATTCAGTGCCTGTCATGGGCCTAGCACAAAGTAGGCCTTACGGGGGTAAGATGTGAGTTCACTTTCTGAGGTGGGATAGGGTGGGGGAATGCGTGGCCCATTCAAGACTGGGCAAATAACTTGCAGGATTCCTTTTCCAAAACTTCCAAAGACGTTGATGGTGTCATTAAGCCACATAGACACGGAGCCCTTCTGCCCATGTGGCATCCCCATGCAGCTGGCTCTGCCCCCCATAACCCAGAAAAACAAATCAACACCTAGAGTACACAGCAAGTAGCAGAATATTTATAATAAGACGGTGGAATGAAAGTCCTGAAAAGGGAGTGATTTAGTTATGGTGAAGGAACAGGTTAAGTCAGTTAAAAAAGCAGAGGGCATGCTATTTAGGAAGAAAAGTTACAAAATTAAGATATGACTTTAGTCGGGAGTCAGGTGCCGCCAAGCCGAGCAGGCTGGCACATGCGCTTTGTGGTGATCTGAGGTCACTCAACTACACTTGCTCGAGAACAAAAATTTCTTCAGAAGTTCGGCTGGATAGGTGTGGAACTGTTTTCCTACCTTTGGAGCTGCAGGTCAGAAACAGCTGTGACTGATTTTGAGGGCAGCAGAAGTCCAGCTGTATTATATTATTACAGCTTCAAAATGACCATGGCCTACAGGACAGTTTGTGTCGTAATCAGTCACTCGAGAGATGCGAGAGACCAGGGAAGAAAAGGTCTAGAGGGGATTTTTCCTTCAAATAAGCTAGCTCCAGGGGTCTCCTCAGGGTCAACATGTAAGATGCTGGCGAAGAAGCAGCATAATTACCATTATTTATATCCCTGCCCTGCAAATGTGGGGTTTTGTACAGTAGCTGTAATTTGTTTTCAATGTACCCAACAGAGAATGTGTTCCAGCCCCCTGGAGTGTGGGTCTTAACTCTGAGAGGAGAGCAGCGGGCCATCTCCCCACTCCAAGGCCTTCCTCCAGGGCCCCTCTTCCAGCTCTCCCTGCCTTAAGCATCCCACCTACTTCCTGTCCCTGGACATCTGTCCCTCCCCTCGCTCCCCTCCCTCCTCTTGTTCTGGGGCCCAGGACACAAAGGATTCTGGCCATCTCAGAGCTGCCTTGCTGTGGTCTGTACGCTCTGGGCTGCATCTCAATAGGCCCCGGGCACATCTGGCTGCACGGTAGGAGTGCCACACTCCAAAGTGAAAAAATAAAACCACAAAAGATCAAAAGAAAAGCATCGTAGGCAAGAAATTACCCTTATCTTTATCTCTGCGGAATCCATCAAGTACAAGCATCTGAGAGATGGCAAGCACTAAGATAACAAAAGGGAAGCTGGGAGGAAATTAAAATCAGCCTCCAATCATTAGCCCTTCAGCTGGCCTGGTCGGGCCTAAAAGGCTCTGGGAGGGTATCCCACAGATAGAACCTTCATTAGGAATGGACAGGAGCAAAACAGACAACCTGCTGATCATCAGACCTTAAGTTGACAGCCTGGCTAAGCAAAGTTAAAACAGGAGAGCCAATTTTATTTATACATTGCACAGTGTTGCAGTGGTTTTCTCCCTTGTTTAGCATATGCACTCTTGCCTCTTCTTGGGGCTTTTTGTTTTGCTTGGTGACCTGTGGATAATCTTCATTTCCCTAAACGTACAACTGTGCCCAGGAACTCTTGCAGGGTGATACCACCCCCTGAAACTCAGAGAACTCTGTCACATGTAACAGATGTGAATATCTCCTCCTCTTACAGCGACTTGTTTCTAACATCCGCATCTAATCTCTTTTTTTTTTTTAAGATTCTTATTTTTTTTTTTATATTATTTATTTATTTATTTGACAGACAGAGATCACAAGTAGGCAGAGAGGCAGGCAGAGAGAGAGGAGGAAGCAGGCTCCCTGCCGAACAGAGAGCCCGATGCGGGGCTCGATCCCAGAACCCTGGGACCATGACCCGAGCAGAAGGCAGAGACTTTAACCCACCGAGCCACCCAGGCGCCCCCGGCATCTAATCTCTTAAGTGGGTCAAGTTTCTGGATATTTATGAAGAAGATACATTGTTAATGTTCGAGCAAATTTAGATACAGTATCAGAAACAGAAACCACCAAGTTTTGTTTTTCAGAACACATTTTGTTTAGGAGATGTTTAGATTATGATCTGGGTCGCTTATTAGCTGATTATACACTTCATAGTGTCAATGTTTTATTCGAACTGGGATATAGCTAATCACATATGAAAAAGAAGGTTTAGGGCGCCTGGGTGGCTCAGTGGGTTAAGCTGCTGCCTTCGGCTCAGGTCATGATCTCAGGGTCCTGGGATCGAGTCCCGCATCGGGCTCTCTGCTCAGCAGGGAGCCTGCTTCCTTCTCTCTCTGCCTGCCTCTCCGTCTACTTGTGATTTCTCTCTGTCAAATAAATAAACAAAATCTTAAAAAAAAAAAAAAGAAAAAGAAAAAGAAGGTTTAGACTGAAAGGCAAAATTCTGTCACTCTGATTTCAATTATTTGTATATATGCCATGTGCTATAGCTCTTAATCCATGTGAACCCTATGCATTCACAAATTTTAATATCTTACTGTTGATACCAGGCTGTTATGGTCAGTTGTGCAAGGGAATGTGCTGCGTGACTCCAGAGGAGACTTTCCTACTTGCAACTGTTGCCAGCAGTGCCCTCTGGAGTTGTGCAGTTTGAAACCTGAAGAGTCCTATATGCCAGCTCTGGTATGTCCATTTTCTGGAACAAGGACAAAAGCTGTAATCTACTGAATAACATAGAGTGAGAATATAGAACACGATGGTGAGGTCCCTGCCTATCAAAAAGAACTATGACAAAGGCAAATACTTGAAGACAGAAAAACTGCAAAAAATACCCTATTGACTGTATTTGTGGTCAGTGCAGAGAAGAGAGCTGTTAACTCTGCTTGAAGGAATCCAAGAGACTTCTCAGAGGAGATGACATTAGACCCTGGTCTTGAGGAATGAGTAGGTATTGCACAGAGTGAATAAAGAGTTTCAGGCAGAGGAATCCCTGTGTAAAAAGACTTAAGATAACAAAGAGCACAGCTTGTGGAGGCAGGAAATTTCTTAGTGGTAGAAAACAATGGAGACAGTGGGTACAGGCAACAAGGGGTGTAATGAAAGATAGAGCTAGAGAGGTAGGGTAGGAGAAGATCATGAAGGACACTTGTTCAACTGTTTGGACATCTAAGATAAGATTTTATCAAGAAAATGATTCAGTACTAACTGCTTGGCCAGTGAGGCTCCAATCAGAAAAATGGCAGCCAACGAGGCTCTATCTTGCCCGTACAGGCATCCAAGTAGGAACCACGCAGGCTCTGGAATGGGATCGCATGGGTCATCCCTCATCGTTATTTAAAACCTCTGTACACTTCAGTTTCATTAGCCCTTCAGGGGGATGCCTAATAGTACCTGCCTCATAGAGCTGAACTAATCTGTGATGAAATTCATTTGCCAAAGTGTCTGGTATTTAAAAATGGCACAACTATTGGGGGATCTTCTTACTCTGTCGCTGCCTTTCTTACGCCCCTTGCCTTCCCCATTCCTCTTCTTCTAATTATTATTGTAGTTGTTAATGCAAACCTCACAGAGTCCACAGAACAGATTTTCTTCCTAATCCTGCTCTGACTAGATTATAAATCACAAATCCAGTTTGAGTGGGCTACAAAACCTCAGGTCATCTGAGTATCTAGTTGGTATTAACAGCACTGAAAACAGAAGAAAATCCCAAGTATTTTGCCTTCTTAGATCAAATAACTTAAAAACCCCACTTTTCTTTTTTTTTTTTAAGATTTTATTTATTTATTTGACAGAGAGAAATCACAAGTAGGCAGAGAGGCAGACAGAGAGAGAGGAGGAAGCAGGCTCCTTGCTGAGCAGAGAGCCTGATGCGGGACTCGATCCCAGGACCCTGAGATCATGACCGGAGCTGAAGGTGGAGGCTCAACCCACTGAGCCACCCAGGTGCCCCTAAAACCCACTTTTCAAAGCTCTGCTGCCTTCTGGCCTACTCAGCTATGGAGTAACTGAACTGTTTATTGTTCAGTGCTTTACAAGAATTATTTTTTAAGTCCTCAACTATAGCTAAAAGTCATTGAAATAGTCCTTCCAAGCTATTTTAAAAGGAATTGCTGAAAAGGAGAACTGTTAATTGGGAATTTTGCAATTGACTGTTTTCCCCTTCCTCAGAGGCACACATACAGAAACAGAGACACAGAGAGATAGGGGGACAGAGAGAGAAACAGAGAGATTAATACAGTTGGCTTCTTCCTTAAGTAATACTACAATCCTTGTATTTAAACTGACAACACAGGCATCTCTTTAACATTTTAATTACACAATGTTGAAGCAAGCTTTTCTGTTTTTCTGATGACAAGCCTTGGCTTATACTCAAAAACTCCCAGTTTAGTTTTGACAAGATGAGGACACTTCTGAGAGACCAAGGGCCCCCTGAAGCTTAATGCTCCCTTTTTCTTTTCCTAAGAATGTTTGGTGTGTGACTAGAACATAATGTTTGGGGCCAACATAAAACAGTAAAAGGAAAAGCTTTTCACGAGGCTTTCAGATCTCTTTCCAGCGGTGTACTCAGCATTTCATCTTTCTATTTAGGTACCAGCGCCTGCAACCCTAACATCATCGCAAGAGTTATCTCTAAGACATGACAAACCAACAGCATTGTGCCAGGCTCCCCAGCTTTGGTGAGCCTGGCCATAGAAGTGATTCAGGGAGGCAGCCAGGGGAGGAGAGAAGGCGCTCCATCAGCTCTGTGATTCCAAACCCCTGAGTCTCTTAACCGTGAAGTCATTCCAGAAGTCTCGCTCTCCAACACCTTCACTAAGGCAAAAGATAGGTGTGCTTGACTTCTCCTCTACTTTCCTTACATGCTTACTTCACACACCTGTACTACCTTTCCATGTATCTTCTCCTCTGTAACAAAGGTAACAGAAACCAACCTTTATTGAACCAAATGACAGGTACCCAGTAGGTGTTCCAAAAGTGCTGCCCTTGATCCTTGCGTTAATTGCAGAATCTTTCCATTTCCATTTCGACAGATATATATAAGTTGGAAACTAATTTTTATATTGGAAGTTTGTACTAGAGTAACAAAGCAAGAACTGGAGCCCAGACTTTCTGATCAAAAGTCTTTTACTTTCTGCTACATTTCAGCACTTAACATTTCTTAAAATTGCCTCTGGAGAGAGATGCAGACTCCCTTAGAGTTGCTTCTTGGTTACTTTAGGCTCTTAGAGATCACAGTGAACATTCCAAATGGTCTGTGGGTTCTTGGCAGGAAAGCTACATCATTGCTTTAATCTATAAGTAACTTGGGGGCTATGCAATATGGGTTAATGTCATAAACCATGTGGAACAAAGGAAGCCAGATGACTGCTCTGTGGTCTCATTTATAAAAATCCAAAAGGAGGCGAAACTAATTGATAGTGTCAGAAATCAAGGTAGTAGTTATTTTCAAAGGTAGGGAATGAAAGGGGCCCCAGGGGCTTCTGGGTTCTGGTCATGTTCTGTTTCATGATCTGGAACTGGTAACATGGGAGTGTTTAGTTTGTGAAAATTAATCAAATTATACCCCTATGATGTGTGCACTTTTCTTTTTGTATGTTCTAATTCAGTAACAACATTTTTAAAAAGTTGCATCAGGCTTGGAGCTCAGAGAGTTTTGCAGCAACTTCTTTGAATTATCTGACACCTTTACAATGTATTGAAGTTTTCAGGAGAAAAAAAGACAATAATAGTTTATAAAAGAAAAAAACATCTTAGAAAATTGCCCTCCATATCTTTCCATTATTGCCGATGTTTCATCTACTATGTTGGGCTTAGTGTGAAAATTTGAATCCCAATCTGTTATCATGGTTTTAAATCCTCCCATTGAAATTCAAAAGTAACAATTCTCCTTTTTTCCTTCTACTATAAGATACCGATTATGATGAAATGTGGTTCATTTTTGAAACTTACTGATCATTATAGTAATCACTGATGTATTTTACCATATACATAAAAGGTTAGTACATTAGAATTGTGTTGGATTACCAGCCCCTGCTAAAGTATATGTTATTGCCGTAAGAATAAAGGAAGTTCCTACCCAAAAGGAAATTTTTCAAATACTGAGACACTATGATTCTGACTAAAAAAAAAGTCTATATACAATGAAGTTAAGCATTCATATCCTTTCTGGAGGCACGTGCTACAAAATAAGTATGAAATGTTTATTATACACCAGACTCTGTTTTAAGCATATTGCATTGGGTCGACTCATTTATTTGCCCTATGAGAGTGATCTCATAAAATGAATGAGGAAACTAAGGCACACATATATTATGTAACTTACCTAAGATTATGTGGCTGGTAAGAGAAGGAGCTGTGGCCTAAACTTACTCATTTTGACTTATGTCCTCTGAGAAAGGGAAAGTAGGTCATTCTCCAGGTGTCACGCCCCCATTCCCCAATACTTAGAGAAAGTCTTTTGGCATTTCAGAAACAGTTTAAATGGGAAAATGAAGAGGGCTTGGTTTTGAGGTAAGAAGAATAGGGAGACCATCTCATAAATTAAAGTGTAGTGATATTATTATAAAGAGAGTATGGAGTTCATTAGATGGAGAGGGAAGAATGGGGGATAATGCAGGAGGCAGTATATGGACTGATGTGATGAGGGTAACTTGGTAAAGTACTTTGATGCAGAAGGTGGGACTTTGGATGCAACTTGCTGCCAGTTTGTGCACAGCTCCTGGGAAGAATCTGTTCCCCTAGTCCAGTGCCAGACAAAACAATGGAGGGCCAAATGTTGCAGTTGGACCAGGGTTTCCTAATCAGTATGGACTTTTCCTTTAGGTCACCGTTCATGAAAAGCCAGTGTCCCTGTGTTTTTGTTAAACCAAGTTCTTAGCTTAGGAAAACCATCTGGAGACCTTTTTCTCTCTATCATAATGTTCATTCACACAAAAATGCCCTCAAAATCAGTTTTTTGCCAGGTCGTGATGGTGGATACTTAACTCCCATTTCCACAGTTTCCACAAGAGCAGAAAAGTCTGCCAAAAAAAAAAATGAATTATTATGTGATAGAGAATTATTATGGGATAGATTAGTCAAACAAATTAATCCAGCCAATGCTTGGAAAATCTTGCATGTCTTTGCTGCTCAGCTTCCTCAGTTAGGTTCCCCACTCCAAATCAATGGGATCATTGACCTTCTTAAGAAAACCCATCTAAAAGGGATGCAAAGGCCAGAAACTTCAGGAAGAGTAGAAGGAAAACACTCTTCATGTATAGGAGCCTTGGGTACTCAGTGTTATGCAGAGGCACCATTCTCCCCCTGTACCTGTGGTGCAGGGCAAACTGTTGACTTTTCTGTGCCATTACTTTCAAGGTGAACCAGTCACCATATAACTGGTGAGCCCTTAAAAGACATATTCGGACATCTTAAACATTTGGAAGATAAGGCTCCAGGCCCTCCTACTTTAAGTTCACTTTTGCAGCTTCTTGCTCATTTTGTGTTTGATGGTGCTTATCAGATACAGTATTTATTGGGTACTTAATTGCTTGCCAGGCATGGTGTGGAGTGCTTTGCAAACATTTTCTCAATAATGAAAATGGTCCTGTGAGTAATACTTTCCCCCATTGATACATGAAGAAATGGAAGCTTAATGAGATCCAGTAATGTGCTCTGGGCTACACAAGTGTTAAGTGTTGGAGTCAATATGGAAGCCCGAGTGGTCCCCATCCCCAAGCTAGAACCTGCTGTGATACACTATATCTGCCTGTACCAACCCCATGTCTTTTGGTCTCATCTCCGGTTCTCAGATCTTCACACATTGATTGGACTAGATTAAAGCTTTGGCATCAATGATTTTGACTTTAGAGTTCTTTTTCTGTTGGCACTCAGTGTCTGGCTTTCTGACTGGGCTACCAGATCAAACTCAGGCCTAGCTCTTCAAGTCATTTGGTTGGCACAATTCCCAGGCCTTCCCTGGTCTTCAGGCAAGGAGGAGATCAGACATACCTAGTCTGGAATATAACCTTTAATAGGAAATTCCAAAATTTCTCATGCTTGAACTGATGGATGGAATGCGACATGGAAGTTGCTTCTTTCTTTTTATTTGCAAAGATAGAGCTGGACTTGAAGAGATAGATGCAAAGCAAAAACCAACTCCATATTTAGTTAGCCTCAAAATACACACGACCTGAGAGCTCCCTATTTAGCTCACCTCCCTGCTTTTGCAGCAAATGTTTGCTGATGCTACAGCTTACAAAGCACAAATCTGCAGGGGCCTCTGAGCCCCTTTGGTACACTCTTTCCCATGATTAGGTAAATGTCAGTGGAAAATCACCATGTATTTAGTGTTTTAATAAAACCACAATATTGTTTATTTTGTGGCCTCAGGTTTCAAAAGGGAAAGAAACAGCTACATTAAACTTTGCCCCTAAAACTCCAGCAACTCCCTCCAGGATACTTATAAATGTTATCCTCCTGCCACTGAGCTATGTTTTCACTAGAACATCCTCTGCTGCTAATTCTGGTCGATAATCATAGGACTGGCCAGGGTCATTTTCAGGCTTGAGGAAAGAAATAGAATCCAGATTGTGTGTCACCAGAAACATAACTTTAATTCCTAACTGCCAGCTCCTTGATGACAAGGTCACCAAATGCCAAACTTAGATCATGGAACAGTAATTCTACCAAGAACACACAGGCATGAAACCTATCTCAGTTTCTATTTCCCTGTCTCGCTCTCAAAGGCCTTCATCACCACCTCCAACCTCAGCTAAGCACCAGTTTTGTGCATCGCACTGTTTGGGACACAGACAGGAACCCGGGGGGTGAATAACCCAGCTGTACATGACTTTACTGAGCCCATCAGATCCAGGTGGCTCGGAGAAGTCATCTTAGGTGCTATTGATGCCGTCGTCCACTTGCGTTTGAGCAAGTCGTCACACGGACAGTGGGATTCGCGTGAGCCAGGAAGCCTCTCCCACTCTTCCTCCATCTGTTTTTCAGTGCTTATGTAGTTTTAAAAGAAACATGGACAGAAATTACAGATATCTTAAAGTGTAAATATACCCTATGTTTGAAACAACACAATAACATACATTAACTTTCCTACATGATTATGATCAGCATCTTTTCAGAAAACTCAATTTTTTTAAGAGGCTTGAAGAGAGAACCCAATGGCTTTCAATACCGGAGTCCTGATGTGAGAAGAAAGATCTCTCACAGAGGACAAGAGTGGAAGGAAACATACAACAGTGTTGTTCAACCTTACTCTTCTGACATAAAGACTGAGTTGTATTTGGCACAGGCTGTAGGAACATTCTGAGATTTTTATGGTAAATAAATAGGATACTTCCCAACCTTGTGACTAAATATTATAATGTATCACTTAGTAATTGAACTGTTACTATTCATGGTGCATGTATCCTGCATGTTCCAGCCTCTGTTTCATACAATTGTGTTTTCTTTTTCTTTTTCTTTTTTTTGTTTTTTGTTACCAAAACCTGTATTTTACTGATTGCAGAACTTCCCCCTGGCTTTTGAACAAGTCTAAATGGAAGAGCTAACCTTGTGTTGGATAAAGGTAAATAATTGTTTTCTATCATTACATTGAGGTTCTTGGGCATGACCATGAGCAGGGGTCATAGCACAAACCCATCCAGCAGTAAATAACTTATCTGTGGATGGCTAAAGACTGAACTGCAACAGATGTCAAGATTAACTGGCAGAAATCAACCTTTTTTTTGAACATGTACTAGGACAAAGATTGCTAATAAATAAATAAAAATAAAAAGGAAAATAAAAGGGAAAACATCTCTTGTAGCTCTAAACATATAACCAGGGGCACCTGGGTGGCTCAGTCAGTTAACCGTTGGGCCTTCGGCTCAGGTCATGATCCTGGAGTCCTGCAATTGAGTCCCACATTGGGCTCCCTGTTCATCAGGGAGTCTGCTTCTCCTTCTGCCCCTGACCCTGCTCATGCAATCTCTCTCGATCTCTCTGTCAAATAAGTAAATAAAATCTTTTTTTTTAAAAAAAGAACATATAACCACTTCCCCCATTATCTAGAATAAATAGGAAGGATATTAATGTAAGGAACTGGAACATTCATTTGGAAGGGAAGAAATGGGATCAGAAGCTGGAAATTGGCCCATGGAAGAAATCCATAGGAGTGAAGGTAGAGGTGGTGAAGAGAAGAACTTTAATCTCCGTTTACCCTTCCTTACAGGAAGAGAGCCACACACAAAATGGTGACAGAGCTCATGCTTGGGGTGAGGGCTGGATCTTCTCTCTTCTTGTGAAGGGGCCTTTTTCAGTCAGCAAGAATTGCAATGCGCCTGCTCTCTGTGCGCAAGCCACATGCAAACTGGTGGCATCAGCGCGTCCTTAACCCTTTCTGGCTCCCTAACTGGGTGTCCAGAGCTCTGTTCCTCTCTGTGTAGGAGTCCTCTACAGAGAGGCAGTTGTCATAGGTGGTAAAGCTTGATTTGGCTGCTTCTGCTGCATGTGAGGCACACTTCACTTTATATAAGTGTTTCCCATGTGATTGGCAACACATTTTAACACCTGTCCGAGGCCCAGCGTCAACTGTGCAGAGATGAGGGGGAGGAGGCGCAGGGACAAATTACCAACGCCTCCTTCTTTGGGGCTTGATGCCGTACTGATCCCGCCTATGCAGTGCTCCAGGGACCTGGGCATGGGGACACTGACCAGTTCTGGTGCATGAAGCTGCGTGGGAAAGGCAGGAGAATGACCATTGGGATGCCTTCTCTCCTCCTGATCAGAATCCAGCTCTATCAAAGACCCATCACAGAGGCCCGTGGGGGTGGTTAACAGCAGCTGATTTTTGCTCGCTTTCCTGTCCCCTCCCCCCGCCCCCCGCCAGGGCCTTTCATAACTTCTCACCACTGAACTTATATATCCTTTGTAGTCTGTGCCATTCTGCTTTTCTTAGCTATCTTTTGTCTGTATTGCTTCTTGAGAGGTGTCTGAAAAAGCTGACTCACCACACCAGGAGTCTAATAACATTTGGGGGAGTAGAAGTCTCCAGGTGCTATAGATGCTGTAAAAGCAAAAAAATACCTGGCCCCAAAAAGATGGGTCAGGAGGAGGCTGGGAGTAGCGTGAGGATGAATCAGAGTCTAGGCAACACAGGAATGGTGTCGGCGGAGAACAAGTCTGAAATCTTGAGTGGCAAGTTTTCCAGCTGCCCACTTGTCCCCCATGGAGCCTGCTGCCTCCTTTCCCCTTTCCCTCCCTCTGCTCCTCTTCCCTCCCTTCTTTCCTTCTCCCCCTCAACTTTCTATTTTCTCCAAGTCTTGATCTCCTCTTTTCTAATATTCTTATTTTTTCAAAGAAAATTACTTACCTTATTTTTCTGTTGCTGTTGTTCACACACCTACTGGATTATGATACCGGGGCATATCTTCGTTACTTTAACCTGCTGGTGAGCAGAGTGCATGACTTCACACCAGGCCAGAGCAGATAAAAATGTCAAACTCAGTTTCTGAGCATTTCAGCAAAGAATCGGTCTATTGACCCAGTTACGATTCTAATTCTTATAAGGTTGTGGATTTACTTACAGAAGTCTGTTAAAAATTAAATGACCAGGGATGCTTAGCAAATATAATTTTATTTCACTCATAAATTGTGTGAATGATGATTTATAATGCACTGAAAATAATTGGAAGGACAATAGACATTACATATACATTTATGCTCCATGGTCTTAATCGGAAAAAAGTTAATAAGAGTCAAATGCTGGTCCTTCTATAAAAAAGAAGGACCGTGTGCCTTTCTAAGCTCTGAGCTTGGACCCGCTCATGCTGCCTGTCCCCATCCTGCAGTTGCATCTTGTTTATATTAAAAACTACGGGATGTAATCCATGTAAGGAAGAATTGTTTAAAATGGAGCTGGTTCTGTGTCCTCAAACAGTGCACGCCACTCAGATGAACTTCTAAGTTTCATAAGCCCCTTTTAGAAGCAAATGCTTCTTGAGCACCTGACGGGTTATTTTCAGGGGCAAGGATTTCCAGGAGACAATGGAAGGGGTGAGTGGCTACACTGCCCTGGCTGGCCTGTGCCCCCTTTGCATGCAGGTCTCTCATTTGGACTGCTTCCTTTGACAAAAATGTCTTTCCGGGGTCCTCCTTTTAGCTTCTTTTCTTTATCACAACCTGCGTTTGAATACAAGGAACTCAGCCTGCTGCTGGATGCTGAGCACAGCAAGAAATCCACATCAGCACCCCCCTGGCACAGACTGCCTCCTACTTTGACAAAACCAAATGCCAAACTGGTTTCCCAATGGAGATGTTGAACATCAAAGTTGGCTCCGTCCTAATGTCCACCCGATGGTTATGGGAATGGTTGTTTATAACTTGTGTTCAGCTTTCTAGCCAAGCACTAGTGTCGCCTAAAATTGCTACTGTGAGAAAACCAAAATGCTATTTTGTAAGCCCAGACTGTTCATCTAAGTTTTGGAAAACTGCTCTTCTCTCTGTAGAGCTTGCTAAAGAAAGATAAACAACTCTCTGCAGACAATGGGTAGCCGGGGAGCAGTGGTTCTCTATTAGGTTACAGATGACTGTGGGATGGTCAGATATATGTGCTTTAAAGGCGGTTGCCGTCCTGTGGGGTAAAATATGCTAAATATCAGCAGTCTCCACGCATCCCTGAGTTGACCTTTTGTGGATTTGTTACTGAGAAATTGATCGGCCCCTTATTTTTCCCATGCTCACATCAGAAGAAGCATAATTTGGATGCTTTCTACTATTGTTCCTATACTGCAATGATCATTTAAATAACTGATTTGGCTTAAAATAATCAATAATTGGTGCCTGATAGCTGATCAGTGATCCTATTTTTTTCCCCCATGATTATTTGCCAGACCTCATCTTGACTTCTGAAGAAGCTGGATATGATGAGTAATTGAATGTCTGAAGAGATGTTGGATTTGTGTCTGAGGGCAGAATACAATTTTAAATAATTTATTTGACCTCCCTAGAATTATTAAATTTCAAATGAACAAATTAATAATAAAATCTGTGCGGGATGATAGTAATAATCTAATTTTTCCACTTGGCCTGAATTTTGAAGCAAATATATAATTTATTCAGCGATAATAAATTTGTGTCTTAATAACATGAAATGATTTCAGGGATTGGCTGTCATCCTTGGAACCGTCAGGAAATAAGTACAAATGGCCTCATGGGGGAATTCAGTAATTCCTAGCAATGCAATCAGATGGAAATAGTAACTTATGTCTGTCACTGTTGCTGAGTGCCTCCTGGGTGACAGAGATGAGAAATAGAGAGCAATGCTTAGAGGGGAAAAAAAAAAAGCTGTTTCATGGTGACCTGAGGATCAGGGCCTAAGAGTCCTTGTAGAGAAGTAGCAAAGGGTATGTGGAAAATAAGGGCTCATAAAAGGAAAACGCACTCCTGAACAAGTGGGAGGATCAGAAGTTGTCAGAAGATGTCCTGCCATCCATCTTGTATGGTGTCAATCCCAAGGTAAGGTAGGGAAGGGGCGGCTGAGTGGGAAGTGGGAAGGTGCGTGGGAATAGAACTAGGAAAGTTACCTGGAGTCTAGGAAGTAAGTGCAGTCTTACAGGGGACCTCTAATCATTTCCCCGAGTCTGAGGAGAATATTATGGGTTTATGCCGGCTGAGAGGAGTAGAGGGAAGTCACACATTTCCTCGTTCTTCATTTCATTTTGGCAGGAGGGTATTGTCCCTCCAGACTGATGTTTGGGAAGCCTACCTGTTTTCTCTCCCATATGTTTACAATGAAGTGTTTAGAGGAAGCTTTATATTACACAGTCACTTTCAATTGGATATATTAACTGAAAATGTCCTGAGGAGAAATGCTTAAAAACACCTCCTTGCGCCTTAGAAACAGTTTTAAAGCAGGAAGTTAAGGTAATAATAAAAGCACACTTCTCTCCTTTCTAGAAGCAGAATATCCGCAGCAAGGATGGCTACCAAAAGGACCTTATTTAAAATATATGCTGTTTTTCCTTTGCCTCCCTTTAAAAATCAGATCAGTGTTCTCAATGTTAAAGATTGAAGGATCTTTCTGAGTAGGTGTTTGACCAACTGTTTGGTGTATTATCGTTGGGAAGTGTGTTTTGCACATCTTTTTTTAAAACTTAGGTGAATCTAATCTTTCCTCCCAACCTAAGAATTTTCATGACAATTTAAAAATTCCCTGAATAGTTTTTGTGCCTCAAACTTGGTACCCATTTCTAAAACAGACTCCTTACGGCCTTGCTTACTTTAGTTAGGACAGTGTTTTGCATACAACTGGCCTAAATACATTATTTGCCACCAGATGCTGTCATTCACTCTGTAATATATTATGGCTTGGAGAGATTTTGCTAAATGAATCCAGATTTGACTTGATCAATTCTATAATCTGTAAAATGGGATTACCAGAAATGTCAGAGAGTCCCATTAATATGATACTTTGTCCTGATATCATGGAATTTAATGAGCTACTTACTGGGCCTGTTGCAGAAAATATGTCTTACTTCCAGACATAAACTAAACATTGTGGAAGCCACATGAGCTCTCATAGTCGAGGTAAGCAGTTTGTAGTCATTTGCAAGAGGTCTAGTCAGAAGACATACACAGCATATTCTCATTTAATTCTTTCTCTCCTTCTTCAACCAGAGACTTCAACAGAAAGAGTTGGAAAATTCTTTCTGGCTCCAGAACTGCTGTAGCCTGAGATATAATTTGCAACCCAGCGACAAACCTTTGAACTTTAAAGCCTTTGTTGACACAGTTAACTGTGATTAAGACCTCTTTCATATTATCTTGCTAATAAATTAATTCAAATCTTTTAAATTTCCATAGCTTTTATGGTAGAAATAGTGCTTGGGGGGAACTGCTTATGCCTTTCTCAAAACTGGCATTTTTCTTTAAAGATTTTATCTATTTATTTGACACAAAAAGAGAGAGAACAGGCACAAGTGGGGGGGGAGGGGGGTGGTGTTGACAGGCAGAGGGAGAGGGAGAAGCTCCCTGCTCAGCACAGAGAGGGATGTCTTTACTATAAAGATCTC